>NC_056748.1:640118556-640126056 GCF_019279795.1 Protopterus annectens | reverse complement strand
TGCCCCCTCCTCTTATCTCTAGGGAGAAAGTCATCACTGCCCTCTGAAAGGCAAAAAATACAGCCTACATGGGACTCAATAACATCCCAGGCTGCATCCTACATGGACTCAGACAGGAACTTGTAGCACCATTAGGCACCCTATTCAGCCAAAGCCTTAGTACTGGCTTTATCCCAGCTGAGTGGATGACAGCCACTAACATCCCTTTGCACAAAGGTTGAACATCCACCAGTCCAGGAAATTATAGACCCATCAGCCTAACTAGCCTGATATGCAAGGCCATGGAATGCATTATCATGGACCTCATTAACAAGGACATTGGCAACCTCCAAAAACTCAGTCCCCCAGTTTGGTTTCATCAATGGGAGGTCATGCCTGTAAAGTTTGGTTGACTTCTTTGAGACAGTCACAAGAGCCACAGATGAGGGGAACATAGTGTACACTGCCTATCTTGACCTGGCCAAAGCCTTTGATACTATTCCCTACTGAGGTATAATAGATAAACTTTCTCAACTACGCAAGAATCCATAAGTTACCAGATGAGTAGCAAACTGGCTCACTTCAGAACCCATGTTGTCAAAATAGGGGAAGCCACCACAAGCAGTAGACCCGTAACAAGCGGTGTACCCCAGAGATTGGACTTGGGGCCTCTGTTGTTTCATAGGTTTATAGGTTAGTACTAGGCTACCTGCCCTTTCAGGCCATATTAAGCCTAGCCAGTTACCCCATGCGAGAATCAAACCCTGCACCTTGTGTCTGTAAGGTAAACACCTTAACCATTAGGCCAATCCCCCACCCTTTGGGATATACTTTTCTGAGGTGCAGGCCAAAACCAATGGGCTATGGCTGATCAAGTTTGCAGATGACTGCAAGCTTGGTGCTGTCATCAATTTCCCTAGTGATGTAGACATCCTCTATGAGGGTGTCACCCAAACAAATGACTGGTGCCAGAAACATGGCCTGAAACTGAAAGCCAAAAAATCCATCAGCATCCCCTTTGGAGAGAGTGACATCCCCACAAATGATCACATTAATAACAAGGTCCTAAGCATGCAATCAGTTGTGAGGGACTTGGGCTCCCAGGTTGATAGCAAACTGACTTTTGACCCCCATATTGCCTCCATTGTATGGAAAGCTTTCTACATGGCCCACCTCATTAGTAAGGGTATCTCATCCAGGGACAAGGAGATCATAACATCCCTTGTATTCTTCCCTTATAAGACCCATTATTCAGTACAATGCCCTTTTCGGCATGTACCTCACAAAGCACATGCAGCAGCTGGAGAGACCACCAAGGTTCCTCACCAGGAGAATCCAGAGCCTCAAACATCTACCCTACACAGATAGGCTAAAATGCCTGTCCCTTTACTAATTCTCAAATAGACTCCTCAGAGGTGACCTCTGTCTGGCATACAAAGCAATCTCAGACCCTGCCCTGATGGGACTGCTGTATATCAACAAGTCTAGCTCCACTTGAGTAACCTGCAAGCACGACCTCAACCTGGTCTGTGACATCACTAGGACTTTTTGGCAGGACAGGTTTGTGTCCCAGAGACTTCCCCTTCTGTGGAATAAACTCCTTTCACATCAAACAGAGTACCTCATTAACCCTTTTTAAGCACAACCTGGATAACTGGATGTGGAACAGAAAGGGATTCCACGTGTGTGCCTGCTGAACAGGGGCTTCGGGTGCTGACTTGTCGGAACATGGGCTAAATTCTTGGCTAGGCTTGTAAGGGCCTCAGGGCCAATAGCCTAGTAATGCCCTATGAGCCTATGAAAATGACAGTATACAAACAACAAATATGTAGACTATACTCAGAATTAATTCAATTCAAAAAGGTGTTAACATTTCTCCATAACAACAGCCACAATTATAAAAGAAGCAATAATAACTGTATATAAATAACTACATTTATTTATTTATTTATTTTCACATTTGTTAACTGGGTTGGCCTAACTGAGCAATTATAGCCCATTTTCAGTGGACCCAAGGAGAAAAGCTCCAGTAATAGATGTATAATAAGTAATACAAGAATAAGTACACAGCATATTAATACAAGAATAAAAAAACACAACATGACTCATTCAGTACACAAAGAAATAAACATACTATGATTGAAACACAATTACCTTACAGAACTTGGAAGAGTTGTTAGGTAATATAAGATAGTTTTATATATATATATATATATATATATATATATATATATATATATATATATATATACTAAGATAGTTATACATCCAACAAAAGAAACTGTGCATACATTTCAGAGTATTAATAGAGAAATTGAAGTTAGGCATGTCACTAATACGTGGATTCACAATAGTATTAGACATTCAGTGTGTGTGTGATAATCTCACATAAAAAAATAGCTCATATATATACCACATTATGCAAGTAACTAGTACCCCTCAACTCTGTCAAATGAATCAACAAAAGAGTTTTGAAACTGAGCAGAAAACCTATAAAATTGCATTGTTGTACTCTTCACACTGTTTATTGGCTGGATAGTCATAGCTATATCCTAAACAGAAGCTGACAACCCCCCCATACTATTCTACCATGTTTCAAAGGCCATAGGTCATGGCACTCCCATGTTGCCCATTCATGTCTTGAAGGCCATAAATCAAGTAAACAGGAACCATTTCCATCTCACACCTCTGGTGAGTACCCTACACTATCTCTACTATACATGCCACAGTGAGAGAAAGCACATGATGTTTTTGTCCAACCTATAGAGCAGCATTTGTGAATGTAATTATGTGGTATGATACAGAAGTATGAAGTAACCACAAGGTGCACACGAAGGTGACATTGCTGATGTCACATACAAGAAAAGTAGCTAATGATATCAGTACAGTATTGTCATTTTCAGACAGTTACCTTATGCAGTGCCACAGTCAGGTAAACACATAGCACAGCAACTACATCAACAGACCACGCCATAGAAGATGACAGACGCATCTCATACCTGTTGGACAGGCCATAGAAAGGTAAACACATAGCACAGCAAGTACAAGTCAACAGTGCACACCATAAAAGGTGACAGACGCATCCCATACCTGTGATTATTCTCAATCCCAGTTCACAAGTAGGGGATCTTGAGATATTAGCATATACTCTTTTACTTTTGTTATTATGGTTTATGTTCTCCAAATGCTTAGGTTTTTTTGCATACTTGGATGGCAATGCACCCCATTCCTAAGCCCATAATTAAAGGTCATGAAATCAGTCTTTGATGTGAACCAACAATACTTTTTCTCAGTGCCTGCAATTTACCCAGAATTGCCTCCTCCTGCAGCTCATATTGGGTTACATGCATGCATTGGTAGCATATTTAAGTACAACTGTAAATAATTTTTTATTAGTCCTATTCCTCCTACTACTATTGGAACTACCCGAGTGTCTTTTTCCACCTTTCACTTGCTTCTGTTCACAAATCCTGGTACTTTATGGCTTTGCTTCTCTCTGTACATAGGGCACTGTAATTGCTGAGTGTAGAAATTTCAATGATCAATGCTTCTTTTGTCTTTTTCGTTAAACTACTATATCTAATGTTCTCACATCTGTTTTTTGAACTGCTGGTAATAGATGATCCCAAGTGATATAATCTTCACCATTTGGTTCATGTTTCCAATGCTTCTTAGTTACTTTTGTGTTGTAGTGTTTGCTCAGTCCTCAGTGTAATAGTTTTGCCACATTATTGTGTCTTTCAGTGTACAAACCCTCAGCCATGAGTGTACCACAGCTAGTAATGAGGTCTGTAACTGTTTCCAGTTCTGTATTAAAGAACCTACATTTTGTCTCCACCTTTTTTCTGTAGACTTTGTTAACCAATTTGTATGTAGGCTGCTATCCTGGGTTGCTAATATTGGCATTTATCTTTTGGTTTTAATTAACCTCTTCTTAACCATTCCTGTGTCATATCTTGGAACATGAGGCTGTTCCAAAGATTTCTATATTTGCAGGCATTCCACTTTTCTTTTATTACGCTCCTTTTATTTATATTCTTTATTTTGTTTTTTTTTTTGTTTCTTTGGTACTTTCAGTTGCTGTCTGATTTTGCCCACTTCTGACTTCAGTTTCATTCCTACTTTGTTTTGAAATATTTCTGACAAATTAAGCAAATATGTCATCTTACACTTCTTCTCTTCATGTTTTAGAACATTCACTATTTTTGTATCTGATGAAGTAAGCAAACGTATGTAGTCCCACAATTACAGATCTATACATGTAGTCAATGTCCATACCACCTTCAGAGTGAGGGGCATATAATATTAGTATGTAGTCATTTTTTTAAATCATTTGATAAGTATGAAGCACTTTTTGATTTTTTATTATTATTATTAATTTTGTCTCTAACTGGTTCAGTGCTTTTTGTGGCCAATAAATCAAACCGAAGCTCTACATTAGAATAGGAAGAGTAAACTGGTTTATAGCTTGAACTTTATTCCTAGATGTTAAAGCAGTTTTCAGTATTAGCTTTAATATTCTGAATCACACCTTACTGAGCTTTATTATTATTTGTTCTGATTTTATTGTTTACCCTTTAGCTATTCCCAAATACATACCCACTCCCTCCTGATCAAGTGATGGGTCTGTAGTTTCCTGGATCAGTTGATGGTCTGGCCTTGTGGAGGGGAATGACTGTTGTGATCCTTCATTCACTTAGAATGTGGACTGGTTCATCTCTGTAGATAAAGAGTGCCTCAGGTGGTCCTGATTTGTCATGTTTTAGGCTGTTCAGGTGGCAACCAGGGATGTTGTCGGGATGCATGGAGGCAGTGTTCTTTGCTATAGTAAGTTCTGCCAGTACCTGGTCCCTGCTGATACCTGTGAGAAATATGTTGGAGGGGATTTCTCCTGGTTGAGCTTGGGGTGGAGGATTTGGGGGTGAAATTTGAGCTGAATTTATCAGCCACTAGATTTGCTATGTCACCCTGATTGGTGAAAGTGGCACCACTCACTACCAGTTCATCACACTGCTGTGTGTTACCTCTAAGGTTCAGGACATAGCTGAAGAAGGCCTTTGATTGTTCTTAGCTTTCAAGGCAATCCTGATCCCATAGTTAGCTTTGTTGACCTTAATTAGGCCTCTAAGTTCTTGTTTAGTTGTATAAATGTGAACTTGTCTTTAAGGGAGTTGTTCTTCCTGATTTTGGCCATTAGTTTTCTCCTTTTATTATATACCCTGTTTAAGTGAGGATTCTGCCAGTGAGGTTTGTTTTTAGTGTTTGTTTTGGGTTTATTTCCTATAGATATGTCAGCCTGTCTGCGGCCATTACATATTTATATAGGGACTCTGTCAATAATTCTGCATAAGTACCTGTGGTCTTAGGGATGGGGGAGCCATGAATTTTGACACACTATCACTTAATAGGATGTAGTTTGCCTTTGAATAGTTTCTAACTATTTCTGGTTTAGTGGGATTCTCTGGGTGGATTTTGACTTCAAATGAAATAGTTGGACATGACATGGGGAGGATGCAAATCTCTCCCATGTTGGTAATACCAGATCCTGTATGTTTGATCCTCTTGTTGCACCACGCATTATCTGCTCCAATGAAGCATTGTGCCTGAGTTTGAAGCAGTGTACATTTTCTAGTTTATAGAGGGGCAGTTAAAGTCACCCATGAATAGGGTGTTTGGATGGATGGTGAGCACCTCTAGTAAGTTTAGGTAAGAATCAGGAAACTATGGGCATAGATGGTGACCTGCAGCTAGCCATGATATGGAGAGGGACTTTTTTCTATGGTGACTTGCACATGGATGTGCTCCATGGCATCATCCTGCTTAACCAACCTATAGGTATGTTTGTTTCTAATATACCTCGATATGCCTCCACCTTTGGCCCCAGCCTGTGCTGTAGCCTTGCACTTCCATAGTACTTTCAATGGCTTTAAACCAAGTCTTGGTCACAGCACAGATGTCTACATTTTCCAGAGTGAGGAGGGCATGAAGGTGTTGGAGTTTTTTTTTTTGTTTAAGCTGCAAGCACAGAGTAGTAACACCTTAATGTTGCATGTATACTTTTTCGCTATGTTGGTGGTTTTGTCTTTTTGTCACTGCATAAAAAAGCTGTAAGTGGGGGTAAATAAAGTTTTAACCAATATTCCAAAGCCTGGGGGAACAGGTGCAGCTCTTCCTTGGCAAAGCAACATGGTCTTTTGACCATGTTCTCCCATGCTGATAAATATTGGGTCCCCCCTGGAGTGACACTAGAAACTTAGACAGTTATTAAAATCAATAATTTTATGTTCATACTGTGACATCATCCTTGATGAAGGCAGAATGTTGCTCACTGCAAGGCTCATACCTATCTGAGACACATACTCTGAAAGATCTGTTATGCCTCTTTTCATTTAGTCCAGTGAGGATTGTCCCAGGTCTTTTACACCCACATGAACTATTTTAGAATCATATTGGTACCTGGGCTGCAGTAACGTGTGTATGATATTGTGGATCCTGGATCCAGATAGGCAGCTAGCCATTATCTTCTCCTTGACTACCCTGGTGAGTGGAGTATTTCTGTGTTGCTCAATGGAGTCCCCAATGACACGAGTGTTAGGTAAAGTATATGCTTGCCTTATTATGGGCTTAACTCTTGGAGGACCACTGAGTGTAGGCTTCTGTGAAATGTTAGGTGTCACTTCTGGTGCATTCTTTAGTGATTGCTGTGGAGCAGTGTTGCCATTAGATGGCTTTAGAGGTCTTTGAGATTTGGGATGGTTTCATTTAAGCACCGGGCATAAGACAATTTGTGTGCGTGTGGTGAGGGGTGTGCATGAGGGATGTAATGTGAGTATTCCTGACATCCTCATTTGTATGTGAGATTTTTGTCTCCAAGGACGTTCTGTATTTACATCTCCCATACCGTGTTCATTTCTTTAATGATTAACTGGTTGTTTGAGAACATGAGATAGTTGTATGTTGCCTTAGGATGCCCAAAACTACCAAGCTGGCCATAGGGACATGTGGCAACTGCAACGGAGAAGTACTTGATTTTCCTGCTGTTAACCAAGTCTTTGTCTGCTTGGTATGTACATTTAAGAAATTCTTGATTAGAGCTGAATAGTTGTGTACAGATGTTTAGCTAGAAGTTAGGTACTGCATCTGGGCCCGGAGTTTTCCACCTAGGAGCTTTTTCTCAATGTTGTATCAATTTCTTTGGCTGTTACTTCATCGCATCTCATATTATCTACATCAGAGTTCCTTACTCTTTTTTTTATTCCTTCCGTCCATTCAGAATCATTCTTGTGGTCAACAGGATCTTCATAAATAATTCTCAAAAATGTATCTATTTCTTGTTTTTCTTTCTTTCTTTCTTTTTTGTTGTTGCCTCTATTCCTTTTGTTCTCTATTCTCTAAAAATATTTTTGGGGCATTAATGAATTTCTTATTTTGTACATTTCTTTAAATTTATCTGAATACTTTCTAAGTTTCTTCTGCTTGTTAAAATATTTTTAGTTTATTACTGGAAATATAGTATGGTGA
>NC_056748.1:640068556-640113556 GCF_019279795.1 Protopterus annectens | reverse complement strand
TCACTGCTGCAGTAGTCTTAGCCAATGATAATAACTGCTGGATGGTTTCCAAAGCTTCAGGGCACCTTCCATGTGTCCAAATTGTCAGGCAGTTCCAGATGAGCTGATTTAAAGACAAGTTTTAGTGTGATGCCCTCCAAAATTTTAATGCAGCTGAAGAGTATGCTCCTCTGAGGCTTTTGGGGATTGATGCTCAGCTTTTCTTTATGTTTTATTACTTCCCTCTTCAGGAAGGCTATTTTAAAGCTAGGGTTGTCGTGTTTTAACAGACTGTCTCGAGACTGTAATGTACTTTTGAACTGAGCTGCAAGTTAAAAATTGGTGTAAAGTTACTGTGTTTCTCTGCCTAAAAAAGTAACTTTTTGTCCGGCAGTGTTTACAAGCAATTGCTGCTCATCTTCCCCAGGAAAGAGGCACCATTTTTGACTTGACAATGGAGCGGTCTACCGGTCCCACAGTCAGTCTTTCTTCCAGCAACAAAATAAATAAATAAATAAGAATATAGCCTTTGCCACCACAGCAGGCTAGCAATTTGCCTCGGCAGCAAGTGGGTGACTCTGCTATGGCCATCTGTTGTACTTCAAACCAGTCATCTTTTACCCTGGATCCCTCTGGTACAGCACCTACAGCTACTATGCACCAGGGGGTTAGTCACATCCTTTGCAGCTGTTGAAGTGCCCTCAGTGGGCAAGGGAAGCCACTCTTGTTGTTCCTGGGAGCAGGAAGAGGGAAGTTCCTTTTTGTGTCAGAATGCCGTCCCCAATTTATTCAACTGTATTTGAAAAATAAAAACTTTTATGAGAAAAAAAAAGAATACCGTGCCCATCCCTGGGGAAGCCACAGTCACCATTAGTAACACGGTTGGCCCCATTCTTCCTTTCAAAAAGAAACAGAATACTAAAGATGCATCTACTTCTCCTCAATTTTCTTTGAATAGGAGAAGCTTACTGGGTCTGGCTCAGGGTTTAATTCAGGTTATCAATTCCATTTGTAAGACAGTTTTTGGTAAAAGAAAGAAGGATTCCTCTTTTCCTGAAGAGATTCAAGATTCTGAGTCTGAACAGGAAGATGCAGTGAGGGATAAAGTTTTTTTTCCCACAGATTTCTAGTTCAGACTCAGAGGACAGATTGGTTTCAGATTCTTCCTGTGGAAGCTTCTCTTTCTCTGAGACTGTTGCTAGAATGTGCCAGTGTTTCAGTGGGAGAAATTACTGAGTTGTTTCAGAGCCTACACCCATTCCTCCTGTTCTGGCTGCTTTAGAGGATGTGTGTGTCACTGCTTGCAATTTTCTTGATACTCAGCCAGCTACCAATAAAACAGCAGATATGATGTACCATTTTCCTCATCTTTTAAAATGTTATACACTGTTCTCAAACCTGACCTAGTAGTTATAGTTTTAGTTGATCCCATTGCTGCTAAGTGCTTACTTAATTCCAATTGTACTTTTTCTGATGATGATGGGAAAAGTATTGATAGATAAGGAGAAAGGTATATACTTCTGCAACTTTGAGTTTCATAACTTTAAATTGTGAAAGTATGAGGAATATTTTATCTGTAGTTTCTTACTGTGAGGACAAATCTGCTTTAAATAACTTAATTGCTTCTACTGCACAGGTCACTACTCTTCATTTACAGTGTGTGTGTGTGTGTGTGTGTGTGTGTGTGTGTGTGTGTGTGTGTGTGTGTGTGTTTGACTTTGTTAATACATCTTCCAGGGGGCCACTGGTACTGTTTTGTGGAGATTTGCATGACTGCATTTGCAGACACTCCCAGATGATGTTAAAAATGAGAATTTAAATTCTCCCTTGGATAGTTTTTTTTTCCTCTGCTGCAGAGGTGATTAAAATGTGTGATGAAAGGGTCCAGATTATCCAGGGAATCTCTAAGATTTTTCACCCCTCGTTTTCCAAATTTTCCAAGGGGTTTTCAAACTCATCCAGTTTGGGGGAAAAAACAGAATAAACAGTCTAAAAATACAAGTAAACAGACATTTAAGAAGAAATGGAAAATGGCTTCCAAAAAGAAGTCTCTGACCTCCCCAAACCAAGGACAATCTAACAAGTCTGAATGACTGTTCAAGAGACCTTGTGAACCCCTCCATCCCTGGCCCATTTTTTCTTCCAGAAAGTCTGAATCTCCATTTTTCTCTTTGGTAACAGATAATTTAAGGCAAACAGGGTTCTGAAAATCATTCATCAAGGTTACAGATGGCAGTGGAAGGAAATTCCTCCTTTCCAAGACATCATTTCTTATACTCCTGATCAGACTCCTTTGTTTCCACTGGTTTTTCATCACATATCCAAGCAGTGATTTAACCAGTTCCTCCCTCCCAGGTGGGAAAGGATTTTTATTCAATGTTTATTCATTGTTCCTAGTGCAAAGGAAAGAAAGAAAGAAAGAAAGAAAGAAAGAAAGAAAGAAAGAAAAGGAAAGAAAATCTCTGGATCTTTTTTGAGAAACCTGTTTGTAATAGAGCTCAAATTCAAATGCTGTCACTTCACAACTGCTACCTCTTCTTCCTCTTTCATGTTTTCTGGTAATACTAGACATAAAAATGCTTATCATCACATCCCTGTTCATCCATACTTCAGGTATTTCTTAAGGGTTTTGTGTGTCTGGATCAGATTATCAGTTCTCTGCCTTACCTTTTGGATTATCCACTGCACCAAGAGTGTTCACAAAGCGCTTAGCTCAAGTTTTAGCTCTTTGCAGGCTACAGAGCATCCATATTTTTCCATATTTATCTGACTTGCTTATCTTTGCAGAGTCTTTTTTTCAAAGTGTCTGGAATCTCTCGCTTAGGTGAAAGATCTCTTGCACAAGCTGAGAGAATGTTCAACAGTATTTCATGATACCTCAGTTAAAAGAGTTTTCTTCCACAGGAATAAAAAAATGATCTTTACCTAAATCTATTTCAAAGGTTTTCCACTAACACTTTGATCACTATGAATGAATACCTTAGGATTTTTGTTTTAATGGCATCTATGATTCTCATAATACCTGTGGCAAGACTCCACATGAGAAAGATACAGTGGCATCTAAAATCTCTTAATTTCTGGCATCCACAACCTTTATCTTTTCTAATCCCAGTGCTGGGGTTTATCAAAAGAGAAGTATTTTGGTGGAGATAACAAATATCCTAAAATCCTGGTGTTCCCTTCCCTTCTCTCTCCTTTCTCCAAAGCAGTCAGTCACCATAGATGCTTAGGACATTGCCTGATGAGTAGATTTAGGAGGGATAAAAGTGCAGAGGATGTGAGATACCAAGGTCAGATGCAAGCACAGAAATATCAAGGAGATGTTTGTCGTGATCAAGGCAGTCAACTTTCTGAACCATCTTTGGTCCCCAGGAACTTTTCAAGTAGCCACAGGCAATACCACAGTCACGAGGTACATGAAAAACCTGAGGGTAACTGGGTTGTACCCTCCCCCACACACACACTCCTTTGGAGACTAGTCATGCTAGCTTGGGATATAGCTTCACAACACATTTTCATTGTACATCCTACATTCTATAAGAGCAGAACTGTGTGGCAGACAAGCTGAAAAGGACCAGCGCAGACCCTCATGAATGAAAAGTAGATCATGGGAGCCTTCCGAATTTTAATGATCTATGGGGAGTTCCTCAAGTAGATCTCTTTGCCTTCTGTCTAAAAAATCAATTGGCAAGATTCTGTTCCAGGACTCCAAGCAAGAAGGCCTGGAAGACAGATGCCTTTTCTCTTCCTTGGACAGGAATATCCCTGTATGTTTTTCATCCCTTTCTACTAATATTCAGGGTATTTCTGAATATTCAGGAGGAATCCCCAAGATCAGTGTGGTGACTCCTTTCTGGCCCACACAATGGTGGTTCCCCCTTCTTTTGGAAATGGCCAGGGGCAATCACCACAATCTTCCTCATAGACTTGATCTACTCACTCAAGAACAGGTTTGCTTGATACACCCTAATATCAATATACTTCTATTGACAGTCTGGATGAAATCTTAATTCCTTTTTGGTACCAGTTTACTGAGGATGTGCAGCAAGCACTAATGGAGGCAAGAAGGCCTACTACTAGAAAATCATGTATTAGCAAATGGAAAAAGGTTTTCTAGTTGGTGTCAACAACATGACTAGCTCCCATTCAGGGCTAGTTGTTCTCTGTTTCTAGAACGTTTGTGTGAGTAACTTTTCTATGGCTTTTTTATTCTTCTGTCAAGGTTCATTTATTAGCCATTTCAGCATGCCTGCCAATGGATCCTCCTCTTTCAATGCAGTCTCATGTCAAAATGTTCTTGAAAGGGGTTTTGAATAATAGGCCATAAAATCAGAAGCCCCTTCTTGGAGTCTTAATTTTGTGTTAGGAGAAGCTAACACCTGCTCCATTTGAACAAGCAAATATGTCTGACTTGACGTACTTAACAGTTTTACTGATTGCTATGATCTCTGCAAGAATGATATCTAAGTTACAAGTTCTTATAATTTAGTCAATCCTATCTCATTTTCCATAGGAGCTGTGTTTCTTTGAGCACTAATCCTTCTTGTATGCCTAAAGTGGTATCTGGGTTTACTTTGTCAATATCAATCTCCTCATTTTCTTTCCTGAATTTAAAAATGGGGGACAAAGGATACTCCATATACTGAATGTCCACAGACAACTCAGTACTATCTTGACAGAACTAAATCTTTCAGATCTTCATATCAATTGTTAGTTTCTTGAGAAGATGGGAAGGAAGGACAACCTGAATCAAAACAGACTATTTCTAACTTGCTGTCTAAGGTTATTACCTTTTGTTATAATTACCATAACAAACCTATTCCAAACAGGGTCAAGGCCCACTCTATTAGGGCCTTGGCATTATATATGGCTTTTTAGAAAGGGTTGAATGCCCTGGAACAACTGGTCAACACTCCCACCAGAGGTGACAACATATTGGATCTGGTCATCACTAACATGCACGACCGGTGTTCCACACTGGAGGTCAACCCCTCGCTGGTTAGATCTCACCATAAACAAATCACTTTGAATATCCACATTCTGCCCCCACCCCCAGACAAGGAAACCACCATGAAAAACTTTTCAAAAGCAAACTTCACGTTACTTAAGACAGAGGTGGAAAGTTTCAAAGCCCCCATGCTAAAGGATAACGCTGTCCAAGCTGCAAACTACTTTACTAATGCATTCTACGGGCACCTATAAGAATGAAAAAAAATGCTGACCAAATGCAGAAATGGATGAATACCAATGACTCCACAAAAATAACACTGGTAATCCACAAATGCAGACAAAGCATGGAAAAATCCACAAGTAGTTCACAAATACAAATGAAATTGTTTATTCAAAGATAAATAGCGGTAAGCGCTTTTGTCCCAATAACAGACCTTCATCAGACAATTTTTAAATTAACAAGAAGCATTTTTAAAGACTGCCAAACACATCACATGTCATTAACCTCACCCCCTTAAAGTAAATAGGCACAAGACATAAAAATGCTCGCAATGATATAATTATAATAATAAAATAAATGTCAATGTATCAAAAAATATTTAAATTCTATGTACAGTATTAAATAGAATAAAAATAAATAATAATAAATACTATCTTCTAAGTGCTTTCAATTTTAAAATGGAATTAATTGAAAGACATTCATTTAAACCTGGCCAGTTGCTAGCATTTAACAGCAACTACCAGTATAATTCTCTACTTTCTAATAAAAAAGACCAAGCACCACCCCTGATGTCTGTATTAATACTATCAATAACAAAAAAACAAAAGAAATGTTCACTATTCTCCGAAATGTAGTTTATATAATGCATTTGTGTCTTTGCAAGTTCTCTTTTCATACAGATGTTCATACATTGGTTGCAAAGGGTGCAGCATATAATTCATTCAGAGTTACAATTATATTTGCATTTAATGTAAATATTAATATTATTAACCTTAAATACTGTCCCTTCCTTAATGTGAATACAATATCTACACATACAACATTTTATCATCTGTCCATTCTTGTAAGTGTTATTTACATAATGCCCTTTTTTAAAGGAACTCTTTAAGTTCCATCCCTTTTTAAAAATTATAGTGGACCTTTTAGCAATATATGATTTAACACTTCTATCATGGGTCAAAATGGACCAATTCTTATTCAAAATACCTCTAATATCTAAACTATCTGTTGTGAACGTAGTAATAAATGAAGTATTATAATCAACATTCACACATTCTACATTAAAGAAAGTGGTATTGAATGTATACCCTTCACTTTCTGATAAAATGGGTATATAAAAGTTTCTTTCTCTTTTGTTCACCACTTCTATGTGAACTTCATTTACTAATTTCAAAGGATACCCTCTCTTTAAAAACATATCTTTTAGAGTATCACAGTCATTCAAAAAGTCCTCAAAAACTGATACCATACGAACTGTCCTTTTATAATGGCTCTTTTTTGTTTTTGTGGATGAGTACTAGTATAATGTAGCAGTGAATTTGAATATGTATCCTTTCTGGATATTCTTGATGTAAACCTATTGTTCTGATAGTCCATAATTAACATAATGTCAAGAAATGCTATTTCATGTAAATTAAATTGATATGTAAACTTTAAAAATGAGGTAGTGGAATCTATATATTTCATAAAATCACTAATGAGGGCATAAGGTCCATCCCACAGGATGAAAAGATCATCCAGGAATCGTGTATAATATCTAATGTATTTAAAAAAAAAATCAGAAGAAAAAACATATTTCTTTTCCTACTGTAAAATCACTATATTTGCATATAAGCCCCCACATGCTGATCCCATAGCTGCCCCTTCTTGTTGTAGAAAAATTTAATTACTGAATAAAATAAAATTATTCTTAAGTACAGTATCCATAAGCTGTGTGCACATTATCACATCAAAATGTTCCACTTTCTTTTCATATAAATATTCATTGAACCATTCTAAACCTTCCGGGTGAGGAATTAATGAATATAAGTCATTTATATCCACAGTCAATAACATATAGGACTCCTTAAATGAAATGTTATTAATGTCTTTTAAGAAGCCCCATGAGTCTTTACATATATGTGACTCTTGATACACAAATTTCTTCAGCTTAGAATCTATATATTTTGCCAAAGGTTGTGTAATATATCTCTTTGAATCTACAATGGGTTGCATGGGGTGTTGTAATAAATCATTGTATAGTTTTGGAAGACCAAATATAACAGCTAACTTAGGGTGCATAACTAATTCAGGACATCGATACTTATAAATCTATCAATAAATAAGTCCTGTAATTCATTTTTAATTTTTAAATAAGCACCATTTACCTCACTAATCAAGGACTTTGCGTATACTTTCCCATTAAGTATAAATAACATTTTTCTGTTATAATCATCCAAATTCATAACAACAACACCACCCCCTTTATTGGGTTTCATAATTCTAATTTTGTCTAATAGTCCATTAATTTCTTTGATGATAACACCTTCCTGAATATTATAATTGTCCCCTTTATGATGAATAGAAAGTAAACCCCTAATGTCCAACTCACATATTTTTTCAAATAATGTGACCATGGGGTGCAAGGGGGGGGGGTTATATATACTGGATATAACTAATGGGTTAGTGGGTTGATTGGGAAAAGAATTCTGAAACAAAATCTTAAAATTAATTTTACAGGTGTATAATTTCAAATCCATCAACGTCTGTGCTATACTACTACGTTGCCAAGGAACATAAGTAAATACTTTGGAAAAAAACATCACATTGATCTTTATTGAATTCAATATTTGAAAAATTATACACTTTAAAATCACCCATACTGTTAGTTAAAATACAGCAAGCTGGTACAAAATGATCACTACTGCTCACTGCAAGTACTTCACTATTGTCTATATCATTTAATGCAGAATTAAAAGTAAAATTTATTTCCTGTTCGATCAATTCCTGTTGAGGAAATTCCTCCCACCCCTGTTGTTGTTCATACCCCCCCTCCCTCTGTTCCACTGGTTGCTGGTATGGGGGTGAGTTACATAATTCTCTACCCTCGAGTTGTTCACTTGGGGAGTCTTGTTTTTCAGATGTTCTGAGCTTCTTAAGGGGGGGGGCTATTCTTCTTCGTCTAAAAAATAATCATCTCCTTCCTCCTGTGAAAAATGGGCCTGAGGACCACTATTAATATTAACATTCACACTTTCTTGATTATTGTATTTATTACCCCATTCTTGAGATGGTGGGGGATTTGGATATGAATCCCTTACTATATTCCATTTTATCTCTATTTAATTTTTTAATCTTGTGAAACTTAATATTGTTACTCAACTCATCAATACTTTTAAAAATTCTAAAATGCTCAATTTTAAAATCTGTATAATGTCTATGTTCACAAATTTCTAAATCTAATTCTGTAAGTTTATCAATTAATTAATTTATAATGTTGTCATTATTAGCAACAATCAAATTAATGTATTTGAATCCATGATGATCAAACAATGCAGTTAATTCAACAAAAAATTCCGAACCAGGTTTTAAACCATTAGGTTACCTCCACATTCGTAACCCTTTTGGAACAATCTTTTCCTTTAAACATTCTACAAAATAAACATTGTCTATTTGTAGTCATTTAATCTTAGTTAAATAATATTCAAATTCTTCTAATAATAGATGAAGGCTTTTGTTACCAGTCTCACTCCTGTTAACATGTCCATTTTGTAAGGAAATAATAGCAAAAATCCAGTCCCTTGATTGTGGTACATTACTCGAACTTTGTGTTCCTGAGTTCGTTTCAACAACACGTTGACCACATGGTATAGAGCCCGTAGGACTCATGACAGAATTAGCATTAGTAGTTGGAATAGTATTAACGCTATTAGAACAGGATTGTATAGCGTTAGATATATTGAAATTGTTATAGTTGTTTAAAGTGCTCCGTAAAGCGAAAGACGCTACTTCTCCATCTACTATTTTAGTCGCAGGGCATCTCACCTCATCAGGGGGCGTGGCAGTCAAAGAATCCACTTTTTGAGTTAAAGATAAAACAATGTTCGTCAAATCAGTAGCAGCATGCTGTAAAGCATTGAAATCAGTGCTTTTAACAAGTAATTAATTGGAGTCATTAGCGTTGTCCACATCTGCCATTGCAAACGACAAAAAACTGCACCAACACGAAAAAAACTGCTGACTAAATGCAGAGATGGATGAATACAAATGACTCCATGGAAAAAAAACACTGGTAATTCACAAATGCAGACAAAGCATGGAAAAATCCACAAGTAATCCACAAACACAAATGAAATAGTTTATTCAAAGATAAATAGCGGTAAACATTTTTGTCCCAGTAGCAGAACTTCATCAGACAATTTTTAAATTAACAAGAAGCATTTTTAAAGACTGCCAAACATCATATGTCATTAACCACACCCCCTTAAAGTAAATAGGCACAAAACATAAAAATACTTGCAATGATATAATTATAATAATGAAATAAATTTCTACAAGAATGCATGGATCGTGCTATCCCAAGCAAAACCAAGACTCACTCCTACAAGAAAAGGAAACCAGTCTGGTGGAACCCTGCCATAAATAAGCTATACAACAGAAGGAGGAAACTAGTACAGAAAAGAGTTAAATCCCAAGAAGGGAAGACATCCCTGATCAGTATCAGCAAGAAACTACGATCCCTCATAAAATCGTCCAAGGCGAGCTTTGAAAGAAAACTTGCCAAGGACTCCAAAGATAACCACAAGGCATTCTTTAGCTATGTCAAGAATCTAAGTGGCAATGCTCAGATCTGCTCGGAGTTAGTGCAGAATGGCACAAAATACACTGAACCAACTAAAATTGCCAACACCCTAGCAGACAGGTTCAATGCAAACTTCACCCCCCTCTCACCCCCAAAAGGGCCCATAACCATACCAGAAGAATGTAGAGCCCCTGAAATCACAGACACTCAGGTTAAAATAGCCCTCTCCAAAGCTAAAAACACAGCATCAATGGGACAGGACGGTGTCCTGGGCTGCGTCCTACACGAGCTCAAAGATGAACTAACCCCTCACCTAAACACACTGTTCAAACTCGGCCTCTTCACAGGCTACGTACCCATAGAGTGGTGCACAGCAACAGTTATTCTACTCCACAAAGGTGGAGCTACAACAGACCCCGGGAACTATTGCCCTATAAGCCTGACTTGCTTGGTCTGCAAGGCTATGGAGCACATCATCATGAACTAATTAACACAGACATTGGGAACCTCCAAACACTGGACACTACCCAGTTAGGCTTTGTTAAGGGCAGATCATGCCTCCTAAACCTGCTGGACTTCTTTGAGACAGTTACCAAGGCTATAGATGAGGGAAAGGTGGTACACACAGCCTACCTAGACCTCGCAAAGGCCTTTGACACCATTCCCCATTCTGGTATTATAGACAAGCTCACCAGCCTGAACATAAAATCCTATGTTACAAGATGGGTTGCCAATTGGCTCATGGACAGAACCCACATGGTGAGAGTTGTGGGAGCTAGGTATGACTCTAAACCGGTTATAAGTGGCGTTCCCCAGGGCTCAGTCCTAGGACCCCTCCTGTTTGGCATATACTTATTAGAGGTACAGACAAGCACAGAAACACTATGGTTGACCAAGTTCACAGACAACTGCAAACTAGTTGCTACAATTGACTCACCGGCTGACACAGACATCCTCCAAAAGGGTCTCACTGAGACAGATACCTGGTGTCAAAGTCATGACCTCAAGCTAAATGCCAAAAAGTGCATAGTTATTCCATTTGGAAATAACAATGTACCTACAAACTACCACATAGGTGGTAGTCCCCTAAATACAGAAAATGTAATAAGGGATCTGGGGACCCAAGTAGATAGTAATCTCTCCTTTGATAATCACATTGCCAAAATGGTTAGAAAATCCTTCTATGTGGCCCACCTAATCACAAAAAGGTTTACATCCAGATCAAAATAGGTCATTGTGCCCCTCTACTCATCACTCATTAGACCCATCATAGAGTACAATGCCTCATTTGGGATGTACCTTACAAGACACCTGCAACAGCTGGAGACCACAGAAGTACCTCACCAAGAGGATCACTGGCCTCAAACAGATGCCCTATGCAGCTTGACTGAAGAAACTCCAGCTGTACTCAGTTGTATACTGCCTGCTCAGAGGTGATCTCTGCCTGACATACAAGGTCATGTCCAACCCAGAATTGATGGACATGTTCCACCTAAAGAAAACCACATCTCCTCGAGTCACACGCTCTAGGGATCTAAACCTCACCACAACAATAAATAGGATGTGCTGGAGGAATAGATTCCTGTCCCAGAGACTTCCCATGCTTTGAAACAAAATTCCAATCTATAATAGGCAGAGCTCCTTGCTAGCACTCAAGAGAAACCTTGATGAGTGAATGGGAAATAGAAAAGTTCACCCCAGGATCACTTCAGTGGCTCTGCTGGACAGAGGCACAGGGAACTAATCTAAGGATGTGGCGAAAGTCAACACATTCTGGCTAGGCTTATAAATGCCTTCAGGCAGATAGCCTAGTACCTACCTATGAACCTAGGAACCTATGAATTCTAGAAGCATTCTAGAAGTTGCTACTTGGTCCTCTGTACATGCTTTTACAAAGGAGTATAATCTTGATTCTTTCTCTAGGTCCAGATTAGGCTTTTCTAGGACCATTCTCCAGGGGCTCCTGAACTCTTCTCCTTCCACTTCCCAAATGTTGTTAGCTGTGGTGATCTACTCATTTAGCTAAGGCTACTGCAGCAGTGATCAATATGATAACAAAGCACAGGTGTCTAAGTAAAACTTACCATAGCAGTAGACGTTCAAATGATCACTGCTGCAGAAGCCGCTCCCTCTCCACCCCCTTTGTTTTTTGGTGTGTCTTTATGCCGTGGTGTGGACAGTTATTTACTTATTTATTTATTTAGTTGTGCCTAGCATTGTTCATTCAGGGTCAACCTCCTTCCCTCTCTCTGCTGGCAAGAGAGCTCTGACGGGTTTTGCACTTAACCTTGTCTTTTAGTCAGCTCAGCTAGAGATACCCGACAGTTTGGGCATGTGGATGGTGCACTAAAGTTTTGGAAACTGGCCGGCTGTTATATCTTTGGCAAGGTATAACCCTTATAGCTAAGGCTACTGCAGCAGTGATCATTTGAACATCTACTGTTGAGGTAAATTTAATTTACAGAACTGTTCTTTTCTCTTTGTCACTCGTCTAGTCAGGATGTAATAGACGAGACTTTGTGGGGTCTGTTCAAGCAGCTTTATTATGTACAAATGCATCAGTGTTGAGGCTTAATAGCTTTAACTTAGGTAAACATATATACAAACTAGCTATTACACTCATACATGCTCACTCTTTGGCTGCACTCTTAGAATGGAACTGAAACTAGCATGTGCCTGCTGTTTATACACACATTCAGCACCTTGAAACATCCTTAAAGATAAAGCACACATGCTCTGTTCTACACCTTCCCTTCAGAATGTTCTGCATAAGATCAGTAAACAGGATAGTAGGCTGGGGGACAATATTTGAGCCATTAGGGACTGCCACCTTTCCAATTGGAGAACTTTTAAGGGTAGAGTAGATTTTCTCAAAGATGGGTTTTTCAAGCAATAATACTTGTTCACCAGTCAAAGTAGGGAAGTTGGTGTTGGAGAATAACTTATAGATGATTTGATGAGCCTGCTTTGAGAGAGGGGAGGTCTTAGCATGTAACTCCTGACAGTACCTTGAAAACTGATTTGTTATGCTCTACAATTTTAGTTTGAGGATGCTCTCTGCCTTTTTTGTATATACCTGCTATGAGACTTTGTTTGTGACTGTTTCACATGTAGTTCTACTACCCTCCTTGGCTTGTTTCCTAATGCTTTATTATACATAGACATCCTTGAAGAAAGAGATGAGCTTTTTAATACTTCATAAGGCTGAATTTCTTGTGTCCTACCTTGTACATTAGCAATAATGCCTCTCCTCTGAATATAGTTGTTATACAGTCCTTATGTGCATGTGCTACTTTTTGCCCCAGTGTGGATATGGGTGCTTTCATTCTGGAAAATAAAACAGATTTGACTAGTATGCATAAGCTCTTGATCTGCTGTTTTAAGCAGTCCTTACAAACAGCACAGGAAATCTATTTAAATGGTTAATGAGCTAAAATTGCTCAATACCATCCCTTATTTTATGAACCAGCTCTTATTCTGAGCAATATCTACTTCTTCTATTGTTGCAGAAGTTGTTCCTAACATTAACAACACCATGAACCAAGTACAGAATAAGATAAATATGACAAGTCAGGATTAACCAGCAAGTTTAATAATTTCTAGCGCCTTGGCAAATACTGCCTTCAATGGAATACAAAACTTGTTACTCAACCATGCCTTTTATGCAACAAAAAATCACAACCAATAAAAACAATTAATTAATTAGATTAAAACTTTCCAATCACTTGACATATTTATCCCTAAACTTCAAAATAAGCATAGCTTCCTTATATAGAAGCTTGCTTTTAACATCACATTAATTCACTACTTTCTATTTTTTTTAAATTAGTGCCTTGCAGGCCCACTGGGTCCCCATTATGATGCTTTAAAAAATGTTGTGCAAGAGGGCTTTCATATTTTCATTTTTATGTATCCATAACATGCTCTTGAAGATGAAACTTAAAAGCCCTCTTGCTCTCCCCTATATAAAACTTGTTGCATGGGCACTTCAATGCATATACAACACATTCTGTATTACAACAGAAATTAGCTAATGCATTACATTTCCTACCATTAATGTATTGAAAAGTTTGTACTACATATTTACAAGAAATACATTTTCCACAGGGAAAAGTGTCTGTTAAACGTAGACCATTATAAATACTTGGACATGGAATTTTAAATTTACTATATACCAGTCTTTCCTTGATACTGCGTTCCTTTCAAAATGAAAAAAAACTGTAGTAGTACATAAACCAGAGAACTCTCTAAATTTCAACAAATAGCCCCGATATTGTTTTATAATTGGGATCACTTTATCACTCAATAAATCATACATCATAACCATGTATATTTTCTTTTATTTTGTTCAATCCATATTATTTGTACTCAAATTATTACTCTTCCTAATATTTTCATTCTTAACCTTACCAAGTGCCCCCCTTACAATACTTTCTTCATAACTCCTTGCAACAAACATCTGTAATGTTTTATTATATTCTTTCTCCAAATCATTCTCATTATTACAAAGACGTTTAATTCTCATAAATTCACCATATGGTAGTGATTTCAGAAGATGGGGGGATGTAAACTGGTGCCATGGAGAAAATGATTAGTATCTTCAAATTTTCTATGTATTGTGATGGATATACCTTCACCACTAATACCTTCTAAAAATAAGTCAAAGAATACTACTTGTTCACCATGGGCTGAAATTTCAAATGTCAAACCAAATCTATTATTCTTTATTCCATCCATAAATTTATCTACCGGATTTTTGTCTCCTTTACATAAAATTATAAGATTGTCTATGTATCTATAATACTGAGAAACATATATATTAAATAATTCATTCTTGTACAGATATTCATACTTTTATTTTACTCAAAAAATCAAATGTATCCTGAATATATGAAATTTGTTTTTTAACTACATTCAACAAATAATTGTGTAAAATAAATGCCAATTTTATTCAGAAAAATATTTATACACTGACACTATAGGTCTACCTGGGGGATTGGCCATATGTTTATGTATTTTTGGCAAGCAATAGAAGGTTGCCATTTTGCAACCTTCTATATCAAATTTCTTTACAATATCACTTTTTATAAAATATCCTAATCTATTCCCCTTTAACAACAACTCCTTATAATCTATAAAGGCTTTTTTATACCATTCAGTATCAACTACACTATATATATATTCCTATCATTTAGATGTTCATAACACATCCTAAGATAGTGTTCATAATGTAGCATAACCAGTTTGTTACCTTTATCTGCTGGTTTTAAAATTATATCTTTCTTGTTACTCAATATTTGCAAGGCATCCCATTCACCTTTAGTTAAATTGTACCTCACTTGATTTTTACATTTAACAAACTCAGCAAAAATATTTTCAACCCAGTAGTTTACCATGATCGAAAATTGTTGAACCCCTTCATGTTTAAAAGGGGGAATAAATTGTGTTTTACATGGCACTGCATCCATATTTAATTAATAATAAGCATCACTTTCACCAATTGTGTCAGGTTCTGAAAAACATGAATAAAAACTTCCATCAATATAATCAAAACTATCTAATACATATTCATTAACATTTTCGCTATCTATATCATAGAAAAAGTTCCAAAGATTAAACTTTCACACTAAGCAAAAAATGTCTTTTTTAATCATATACAGTCTTGATATAACCGTTGGTATGAACTTGGGCCAAGATTTAACACAGCAACTTCACAGTCATTCAGGGCATATCCCGATAAAGTAACTATGTAAGCAGTATTCAAAAAATAATTACTATCAAGTTCTTTTACATTTTTTGTGCCTTGACTGTTGTTGTTGCTGGTACATGTTCATTCTTTGTTGTTGCACATAACTATCTCTTTGTGGTTCAAAGGAACTTCTGCCTCACTTTTTGTTATGAAAAGTCTGATTTAGATATTGCAGTTCCTGTGCTGCCAGTAACACAGGATAATCCATATTGTCGCTGTCCCAGTCGGTGGAGTCTTCTGCAAAATCAGAAAGAGCACCCGCATTTTCTAACGGCTATGATCTTCCGGAACTCTAAAATGTACATATTTACAACGCGTTTTGTAATTGGTTTTCCAAAGAAAAGTGGAACTTTTTTATAATCACCCAAGTCTCTTAAAAGTTTTTTTCTTTTTTACAGACAAAATTTGTTTTTCAGACTCAGTTAACTTCATATGTATATCTCTCAAAAAATGTTCTAGTTTATTAATAGAGAAGTCTGTTGTTAATTTATCACAAATAGTGAATATTTCATCCTTTAAATTACGTTGTTTCAATAAGTCCCATTCCACTAAGATAGAGAGCCACTCTATAGAGCATTTGTGAGCTGCCATCACCCACCTTTTTTGGAACTTGACATCTTCCTCATCATTTGTGTCAAATGGGGTCGTTGGGCTTTTAAAAGCCCTTAAGCCACGGGGAGTGACATCAATTTCTAGATAACGTCTCAAACTGCGGATCTTAAAATGTACCGCCAGTTCTTTATGCATGAGTTTGTCTAATTTGTCATACAGCTGTTGCATTTCCACAGATAAGGTACCAGCCATACCTTGTCCGATAGATGAAAAGGGATTACTGCTCCTACTTTTATTCTCCTCATTCAGAAATTTCTCCCATGGCTTCATACCTTCCATATTACAGGGGGTCACCCCTCTGTTACTAGCTTACTCACCCATATGGATGGTATATTGCTCGATACTGCATTGAGAAGAGCCCCCTTGTTCCTGCCTAAAAACTCTCGGCAGGTCAAGCATAAAATCACTGGACATAGGAAATCTCCAAAGCAACAGCGATAACACCACGAACCAAGTACAGAATAAGATAAATATGACAGTCCAGGATTAACCAACAAGTTTAATAAATTCTAGCACCTCGGAAAATACTGCCTTCAATGGAATACAAAACTTGCTACTCAACCATGCCTTTTATGCAATAAAAAGTCACAACCAATAAAGCAATTAATTAATTAATTAATTAATTAATTAATTAATTAATTAGATTAAAACCTTCCAATTACACGACATATTTATTTATTCGTACAAGACAAAGTGACAAACTACAAAATAAGCAAAGCTTCCTTATATAGAAGCTTGCTCTAACATCACAATATTCACTCCTTTCTATTTTTTCTAAAATAGTGCCCTGCAGACCCACTGGATCCCCATTATGATGCTTTCACTGCTCATATGGTCACTGATTCTATAAACTACAATATGGCTTTTAAAAATCTTATCTAGCATAGAGACTGGTGAAATCAAACAGATAGTCAAGAGTAACTGGAAGATGTTCCTATGACATGTAGACATAGTAAAAAAGACTGAAATTAAACCATGATGCATTGGTAAACTAGGTCTCTTTTAAAGAGCAGATTAGAGAAAAATGCCTTTGTTCTCCCCGGGACACTGTTGGAAATGGCTAATTGCATAGTTGGACTTTTCCAGTAATCCACTGTCAATAAATAAACAAAAAAATAAATAAATAAAATGCAGAATGGAGGCATTTTGAACATCAGGCACCAAACTTGAAGTTGTTCCATTTGCACCTGTCACTGCCTGAGTTTTAATTCCCTTTTGCAAAGTGGAAGATTTTTTTTTTGCATACTGTGCTGTTGTGTAGTTTGTGAAGTTCACCTATGGTCTAGACAAATTGTGAGACTCCTAATTGTGCAATATTAAGTTTGCAGAATGACAACCATGGAATAACTTCTAAAAAATGTTAGTTATCACCACCAAGCAGATGGTAAACTTAGCTAAATCAATAGAACAAGCAAGGTCCAAACCTGTGCTTAAATCTCTCAACACTGAGGATGACTTCAAGAGAAAGACTACCCAATGTGGAGGGTTGTGATCATTTCAGACAATTATTTTGTCTATTCATCTCATGAGAGAACATCTCCATGTGTATGTGGACGTATCTACCACATATATAATGATTTTGATAATGTAAGAGAAAATTTGTTGGAAAGGGTGGGAGTCATGCACCAAACCCAAGACCTTGCATTTATTGAACAGACCTTTCCTAGGAGAGAATGGTGAGAGCACAGCTATTTGAACTGAAATGTTTGTTTGGTTATAGCCATAAAAGATTAATAACGAGGAATGTACCTCACAAGACATCTGCAGCAGCTGGAAAGGCCACAGAGGATTGCTGACCTCAAATAGATGCCCTACACTGACTGTCTCAAAAAACTCCAGCTTTACTCCGTAGCATATCGCCTACTCTGAGGTGATCTCTGCCTAACATATAAAGCTATGTCAAACCCAGAGCTGTTGGGCATGCTACACCTAAAGAAATCCCAATCCCTCTGAGCTACACACTCTAGGGACCTAAACCTTGTCACCACAATAAATAAAACATGCTGGAGGGATAGATTCCTGTCCCAGAGACTTCCCATACTCTGGAACAGGCTATCCATCTATGTCAAGCAAAGAAAAATCTTGATGAGTTGATGGGAAATAGGAAATACACCCCAGGGATCACTTCTGTGTCTCTGCTCAACAGTGGCACAAGAAAATAACTTTCTTGGGTGGTGTAAGCCAGGGAACCTTGTTGGCTAGGCTTACGTAGGCCCTTGGGCCGATAGCCTAGTACTTATCTATGAACCTATGACAGCTATGGATATGCTAATATTTGACAGGTTCAAAATTAGCTCTACTGATACCCTTTAAAAGGTGTATGAGTAAAGCAGACATGTAAAATGCTGAAAGCTTTGTACTGTTAGCAGAAAGATTAGTGCACTATGAAAATGTATTTAAAGACTCATCTAATAATAATGGTTAACAAAACGGTGAATACAGAATATGAGCCATGTCTTCTAGTCTGTGGTTTGTGTTGCAAATGGGACCATATTGCTAAGTTTTTCAGATGTCAAGAAAGTTACAAACTACAGTCCAGGCAACTAAGGAACTGGGGAGAGCGTAAAAATGCTATGGAATGCAAATGGGTTTCACCAGGCTTGTTGACCCCTTATTCTGCTACTGTGCTACAGCTAAATTGCTAACATACTCTATAAAATTAGATGGGTAAGTAGATTCTGGTAGAATGATTAGCTTGGTGAATGTGCAGTATAACTGGAAGAGGAAAGCCTAAATACTGAATTCCATTGAGATAATCTTTATCCATGGAGAGAAACTGTGTTGCTCAGTTACCCAGGTAGAAGTGCAAACCTATGTTGGTAAAGTCCTAGAGCTGCTAGCCTGGGTGCCTTATTTTACCTATTGTGTCATAATTTGGCAAAACTTCCCATTTTTAAGGCTCTCTGAAAACTATGGATGTGTGGGAGAGGAGCAAATACAGAAACCAGTATAACTTCTATTGCTAAAGCAGAACTGAGCCACACTGCAAGCTTCCAAGATATGAACACCTTCTCTAGTGTAGACATCAGTAATGGCAGGGATTGTATGAGTCCTGCAACAACAGTGGATGGCCTAGAAAGACCAATGTGTGGATAACTCTCTCTAGAGAAGTGGAGGGCTCTTGCCTTTGCATGAAAGAGATCCTCTAGTAAAGGCTGAGGTCAACAAGTGCTTAAGAATGATGGAAAGGTTCTGAGAGCCCAAAAATAAGGAAGGAATAGAGGATATGATAAAAGAGGACCAGAATCATCAGAAATAGAGAGAGAGAGAGAAGTTTTGGATAAAAGGGACAGTAAAAAAGAGACCTTTAGACCATCTGTGAGAGGATTTCTTCCTTCAGGATAAGTGAGATACAGAGGCTACAATACCTGCTTTTGTAGGGGTAAAGGCAGACCCTTCTTTCTCCTGAAATGCAGAGATAGAAGGAGATCCCAGTCTATCATGGTTTTAGATAAGTCAGGCAAGTTTTAAGTTGGATTGGTTGGAGGATGAATCATTGAGCTGTGCCAAAGTAATCATATCCAGCATAGAGGGGGGAAATTCTACTGTTGGGCCTCCATGAGCTTACAATTACTTAAGATGCAAAATGACCTGATATAAAGGGTGGTTAGGGAAAGAGAGGACAGTATATGACTGTTACTGGGAATTTGGGAAACAATTCATTTAGGCAAATGCTCAAAAAATGGCTCATAGCTATGGGTTAAGTGGTCATTTAGGAATAGACAAGACTAATGTGAGAGCCCTAGCCAGGTTTAATTGAGATGGTATCCTTAAGAAGATGAAGAATTATTGTGCAAATTGCTCAGTGTCAAAGGACAGCCTCAAACCCTCATTTTATAAATCCCTTAATTTCCAAGACTCATAGGCATGTGGGGGCTCTAAGTTAAAGTAGAGTAGCACTGATGTATTTATTCTATTAGGTTGCCTGAGGATATGCCCTCAGAAATGCCAGTTTCAAAGTAATTGTGAAAGAACCGATAATGTCATTCTCTGTGGTAGTGATACTGAAATCAATCTTAATCGATCATGAACACCCTTGCTATCCAAAATTATATAGTACCTCTGCCAAAATGTTCAAGTAAAATAACTGAGGACCTAAATTTTCCACCCAAATAAAGATGTTTTGGAAGAATGGTTGAGTAAAACACTGGAATTTGTACTAATAAAGGTTAATCTGAAAGACAGGAAAAAGTAGGACTTTATTATTTAATGTACTTGATCTGGAGTTATCCCCAACCTTAACAGGATTTTGTGCCTTTGAGTTGTTTGGTATGTGCTCAAATGGGATGTTGGATATTGTAAATTAGATGTAGGACAAGGAGGAGACTCCATTTAAAAGAGCCACAGAGCACTACACTGATTTACAGGAGAGGATGGAATTGGAAATACCCTCTGTGAAAGAGCACACAGAGATGGCACAAGCTAGCCTGTAAGGAATATATAACAGGAATGCCTGGAATAGGGAGTCCTAGCTGGGAGACCTAGTATTGGTTCTTGTCCCATAACTATGAACATGTTCCTGTTATCCACTCAGAGTAGAGAGACTCACAACTTCCCAAAGATAAGCTGTTTTGAACTCACAGAAGGAAGCCGGGCTTACTGTTATCACTTTAAAATGTAAAGTTGGAATGACCGATATGAGATACCTTGGTCACATAATTGGAATATGTCTAATCAAGCACTAAAAAGGGAAGTGCTGTAAGGGAATGGCCAGTTCACCAAATAAATAAATAAACACATACATAAATAAATAAATATACCTGTCCTAGACCTCACAGGATGCTATAGAAAGTTCATTCCCCAGTTTGCTTCCATAGTCTGTCCTCATGAGCCTAATGAAGGGAAAGATGCCAGAATGGGTCCAATGGACAATAGAAGCAGATGAAGTCTTTCAAACATTTAAGCAAAACATTTGTGTGGAACCAGTTCTAGTGAACCTTAACTTTTCCAAACCAGTCACTGATTATAGAAATGCCTTAGAGGATGAATTGAGGGAAGTGGTTAACAAGAAGCTAGGGAATTAGAGGCATCCTGTCTGCTATCTGAGCAGAAAATTAATTATAGTCAAAAATAGATAGTCTGTAGCTGTGACTCAATTGCCAGGCTATAAAGTAGATATTAGGATCCATAGATTATGAACTGTTAGACAGTGAATTAATATTAATTATATGTCATGTCCACCTCCAATGCCTTTACCAGCAAAAGGAAAGCAATGCCAAGTTTGGCAGGTAGGGGTCTGGCATGCCAAACATTCTGCTCCCCTATTCTGATGTTCATTACCACAAAGCAAATAGTCTGCCTAGGGCTCGCAGAACTTCCAGTTGACTTGAAGCTACTAGTGGGTTCAAGTTAGGTGGCTCACCAGAAAATGCCTAGGAGGAAGGGTGGGAGAGTAGGAATAGACAGGGACAGATAGCAGGCCAGTACTGTGAGCAACATAAAGCAAAGCACCTTGTATAGGTAAGATAGGAGTTATTGCATGGGAAAGTCACATAGAAGTGAAGGAAAATAAACTGTCCTATTTAAAGTGAGATATCTGCAGCCCAGGAAATAGGTATTAGCTGTTCTGCACATTTTAATCTCAGGAAAGTTGCAGTATGGCAAAAGTAGTATGATCCTGAATCCAGATGCTCCCGTTGCATTTTTGTGTAGGATAGACAGACTGAGGCTGGAACAGTTGGCTCAGAAATATGAGTTCTTGTGGGAATTCCGCTTCAACAGTGGAAACCTTGGTAGGTGAGAGCCAGAGATTCCTATCAGAGAAAGTTAGTCATAAAGAATTTTTATTTGCTGTATCTTTGTATTGCCAACCAGGAAGGTATTACAAGAAAGAATTTATGTTTCATCAGTGGAAGTCCAAGTGAAAGAGAATTTGAACAATTAGTAGTGTTTGACACTGGTAAAGTCTTTTTTTATTTTACTGTGTATTATTTAACTCATGGTGATCTTTTGAAATGTCAGCCTAAAATTGATGTTTATACCTTGAACGTACACACAAGTAAAGTATCACATACTGAATTAATTGCTTTGGTTTTCACCTGTCAGTGCATTTTTTTCTGTTTTGGAAAAAATGGACTATTTTTTATGTTCTATTGAATAAAAACACAGCTTTTTCCGATGCTTAGAGTATCACAATATGTAAAAAAAAAAAAAGTTTCCATCATGCTTTACCACCTTTCTACTGGTATCCTCATGTAGATGCTTTTTGAAATGAATGCTTAAAAGAAACTTGCTGATTATTGTACGGGGTTATAACTTTTTAATTGTACAGCATTTCATGGGTCCTTCTGTCTAGCCAGTGTATGCTATTGTACCATTTCTTTTTGTAACTGTCATTAAAATATCATTTTGTAATTGTGTCTGCAAACAGCATTTTGGGACCAAGTTAGAAAAACCACCATCATAATTCAGCTGTTGGCAGTTGCTAAACTGATTATTATACTTTCCAGATTAAAATTTAAGTTTATAATAAAGCATTGTTTTCATCATGCTTTATTGACTTTATACTGGCAACTTTGTCTGAGAAAGTTTTTTTTTTATTTATTTTACATTTGTTTACCAGAAAGTCTGAGTGGGACAAAGGCCATTTTCAGCAGAGGCCCAGGGAGAAATGTTCCAGATGCATGTCTTTGGAATGTGGAAGGAAACTGGAGCACCCAGAGGAAACCCACATAAACACAGGGAGGACATGCATACTCCGCATAGAAGGCACCCCAGCCAAGAATCAAACCAGAGAAATCTTGCTGTGAAACAACAACACTACCTGCTGCACCACTCTGTTGCCCCCATTCCAGGTATTTTCTGCAATTTTGTTAAAGTTATGTGAAAGATGAATGCAGCATCATTCACCATTGCAGGTCAGGGCTATTGGTAAGAAACCTTTGTCTGCCAGAGAAATTTGAGAGATGTGACAGAACATGATGTCTATGTGGCCTCCACTAATTTGGTCCCATTCAGCAGTACAAATATCAGGCACAGGTTAGCAACCATTGATCAGTGTTCCTTACCATACCTCTCAACCTGGAAACATCAAAAATCTGGACAAGGCCCATGAAAAATAGGTACAAATCTGTACGCTGATTAACATAAAATTTGCATACATGATTACACAACCCCGCCCACTCCAACAGAATTATGGGATACCAACTTTCAAACTCAAACTGAAGAACAGAACCAAAATATAACACCAGAGTCCCTCTGCAGCCATTCCAATGTCCCATTACCTGGCTATTTCACCCTATTCACCATAAACACTAATGTGTGCATACTGCTTTACTTCTACAATGATTATTTGGATTTTATTTTATTTTTTTACATTCTGTAGCACAATGCACAAACACCAATAGCTATCTGCTAAACAAAACAATACTGTCTCACAATGAAAATCGACTTGGCATTAAAACTTCTCTGCCCTTGAAACTCACATCACATTCATTGAAATCCACACCACAGCCGAAGAAAATGTATCTGGCCAGTGGTGGCTAAAGATTGTCTTTGGGCTGTTTTCAAATCAGAGGCCCCTGGCTTGCACACAAAACAAGAAACATACATGCGTTCTTTGATACACCTTCCTGACTTTATTAAATTATATTCCTTGTATAGTACAGCACACTTATTGTTTAAACATTTTTCCAGTAAGCAAGGAAACAAAAATGCATGAACCGATAATGACAAAACTGCCCTATTCAGAACATTTCCATGATAACAGTCTATTTCTACACACAAACTATATATACATAAAAATATAAAGTCACTAAGTACTATGAAATAAATTAAGCAGGTAAAGCAGGAATTAATGCACAAATACACAACTGAACTTCATACAAGTTGTTGTACCTGGTGTAAAGGACTAATGTGCCTCCTCTTGAACAAGACTTACAGCTATATTTGTTCAAACTGACTAGCAAATTCACAGTATATAACATGTTTAGCTAGATATAAGACAGTTGTCTTTGTCAAGCAGGGGAAACTTCTCTAACTTTTTTTAACAGCACCCAACAAATGGGAAACTTAAATTCTGCTCCACAGTTGCACTTAGGTCTTTGGAGAATGGTATCAGGTGAAACAGGTAAGACAGGTGGTAGATATCACCTCATCATACTTTATATCCGGTCACGAATGTGTACAGCAAACAACACCAATATACAATACACACCCACACACTCTGCAGTGCATTCGCTTAAATCTCCATACCATCAGTGAAGAACTCCTGTGTTATGATAAATATGTTAAAAGAATCAATTCATTATAGACAGAAAGAGATAGAGAGATTTACTGTCTTTTTTTTTTCTTTCTTGTACTACCCAAGAATTTTTAACTCTTTCTTAAGACTGTATTAGAACTTATATCACAGAATTTATCAGGTTTGGTGTCCGTCGTCTGGCACAAAATCAGTCTGTCCAAATGCATGAATGTCTAATGACCTTCTGCTATAAGTAGTACCAGCTAATATTCAAAAGACTAAGCTGTCAATTAGCTATTGCCATTCCCATGAAATAATGGAGTGTGGAAGCACATATATTTGACTTACTGGATATGTTAGCTAGGGGCAGAGGCAGAAGGGGCAAACAAGTGTCAGACTTGTGCTGTTTGTCTGCATGAGAACATACCTCTACCCCTGATCATGTGGTGCATACAGCAGTAATGTAAACCAGACTAAGGTAACAAGATGGAAAATGGGCTGAGCTAATCTGCAATGAAAGGATTCCTGGAAAGCCCATACAACGTCATGCTACAGAAGCTTCACAGCCCTTGTACACCTCACTACCCACTCCATACTTGTCATGTTTCTTGTGGCTTCATGGAAATCGAAGGGCTATCCAGGCACTGATGTAACCAAACTGTTCTTGGTTGCGCTAAATAAACACATACTGAAGACAAGAAAAATACCAAACAAAACAGAAAAAAATGTTCTGTTGTATCCTTTTGTAATTTACCCTCTTTTTGCAATGTAACATTCACTACTTTGACTGTGTATTTGGCATTAATCATGGGCAGTGCCAGAAATCCATCTGATCAGAGATGAACTATCTCTCTAATATATACAGACACACACACACACTGCAGTTCCCGGCTTACATAAGGGGTCATTTTCACAAACAGACACACAGACACACTGCAGTTCATGGCTTATATAAAGAAGATTGTTCCCTGCTGGCATGTTACCTTAAAGAAGTTCATTCCCTGCTGGCATTCTGAAGCTAAATTGTTCATTCCCAGCTTACATAAAGCTTCCCGCTCGCACTCAGACCGGTAAAGCTACTTTCTGAGGCTCCGCATTCGGACCGGTAAAGCTGCTTTCCGAGGCTCCATTCCCGGCTTAGATAAACTGCTGCTTCCCGCTCGCATTTTGGACTGGTAACGCTCTTGCATATCAGAGCTGCATTTGCGGCCAGCCGGAAAAGCTTCCTCCAGTTCAGTTCTGACTGGCTGGACGGCCTGATGGTGCTGATGTCATCGCGCACGTGATGATGTCAGCACCAACAGCACCAAAAATTGAAAAAATTCAAAAACAAAAGGGAAAAAATCGGAAATGAAGGGGTGCCACTCGGAAATCGTGACACCCCTTCACATGGACCCCAAAACTCGGTAAAAAAAACGAGTAAATTGATATGGTTGGGAGGTATGTTCCTTACATACATACACACACATGTATATCTATCTCTCTCTCTCTCTCTCTAGCTATATATATATATATATATATATACACATACACATATACACATACACACAGAGCTAAACATATATATATATATATATACAGAGAGAGAAAGAGAGAGAGATGTACACAGACTTGCACATGCATGAGTATCAGCTAAATAATGGTTGATGATTCTAAGGACTGCTCGTCAGCTCTATCTTTCTTTGATACTGTGACAGTGGAACCATATGTATTGTGAATCATGGTTTGCTTGTAGCAGTAGCAAATGGAATAACAGTGTACTGAATATGGAGAAGCTATTAATTGGAAACATGATGAGATAGGCATCAGCTGCAAGCAAGGTAACAGAGGGTCAATGCCAAGATTTTACAAGTTATTTTCTAATAAAGTATAACATGTGATATGCAATTACATTACCTGAAATGTAAGGAAAGTAAATTAAGTCTGTCAAGTATTCCTCATAAAATGCAACAGTTGCCGTACACATAAGAATCATATTTATGATCCCTCAGTAACAATTATTGTTTTTCTGTATGCCACATCATATCAAACATCTCACTGATGGTTCTGAGTTACCAGTTTTCTGTGCATTTTTTAAATAATTAGGTAATATTTCCTCTTATTTCACCCTAGATTGTCTCACCTAAACTTTCTGAGTGCGTGAAGTCTCATTTTGGCTTGTGCTTGACTATTCCTTTGCTTTTCCTGTAAAAGTCATCAGAAATGCACTCTTTCTTTTCCACACATACTTGCTCATGGTATTTGTCATCTTGTCTAAAGAGTAACATTACTTAAAATCATTATATTAATGAAAATAATGTGCTGTTGCAGTCTGCTATTTTCTTTTACATGTTAACAGAAAAGTTTTCTTCTGTCTGTGAAAATGGAATGTATTATTCATTCTTTTGCCATGTTCAAAAAGCTCTTACATTGATGCACACACAGTGTAATTACATTTCTGATAATACAACAAAGAAGTTTCAGCACAGTAACATGCTTGATTCTGGCAGGGTTGTGTGAGCTTTTAAAATAATGAAACCATTAATTTTTAGAACATAGGTAGTACAGATTGTTAACAAAATTGAAATGAAGTAATGCAGTGCCAGAATTTCTGAATGCATATAAGCTTGTATCACACTATATTTTCGAACAGTTTTCCCTCAGCTTTAGAAAAAGAATGGACAATACTCAGAGGCAAAGTATTTTAATTAATGGCTGCTAAACAGCTGTAGGGTTTTTACTTTATGGAAATGAGAACACGTTTGATTTAAATCAAAGTGTTCTGTATAACTATTTCCTTTTCATACAATGAAGTTGTAAGCTCAGAAGGCTTAAAAAATCAAATGAAGCTCTGACTTCTTATCTCTTATTGTAAGCCATAACTGAATATCAGAAAGAATGAACATACTTTATTTAAAACTATGTTTTTTCATGTTCAACAAAAGTTTTAATAAAACTAATTATTAATTCAGCATTTTCAAAGGTTCATAAAGATTAAATATCTATTCATTTTAATGATTTGCTAGCTAATGAGATATGTGCAAATACAATTGGCATTGTACTGGAAGGAGATCTCTTTTGGAAATAAATATTAATTTCTGAAGCTGATGAGAAAAGGTTTCATTATTTTGTAATGAATACCTAATACAAAGCATAGTTCAAAAAAGCCAACTCAAAAATTTCTCATTTATACAAAATGCCAAGGGAAATATGAATATATGCAGATTGCATTGAAACAAGCAATGCTGAGAATTTTAATATGAAATAAAGAGGCTTTGTACATATTTTCAAGGGCCAAACATGCCACAGGTAAAGACTTGTTTAATTCGTTCAACCACATTAAAAGCAACTTGTGAATTTATATAACAAGCAGCATTCAGAAGTATGTACATATATCTCCCACTCTGTGTGTGTGCATGTTGTTTATGCATTGTGTATGAGTGTGTATATATTTCTTCCATGATTTTAATGAGTATTACATCACAACTCAGAAGATGCTTGCTGACATTTCTACTGAGACCATGCAATTGCAGAGCAAGGAAGCAGTTAAGCTTACATAATTATGACTCCCCTCATTTTTCTGAAGTTGTGGAATCTTAGCAAGTATAAATGCAGGTGTGGGCAAAGGAGACTTTGCCTGTCTGCAAAAATGCTGTTTCTCAGTTGTGATGGTGTCCGTTTTTTAATCAACTGCCATTGTGATGGGTTTTTGAGGTTTTTGGGTTTGAGTGAGTTTTAGATCTCTTGGCTCATATTAGGTTGTCCTAAATCTAAATTCACTCTTAGATTTCAAACTCACTATCAGACTTCATGTTATGAATTGCATTCTGAAAAAGTTTGTATGCATTCAAAACTTACACTGTTGAAATTCGCTGCCATTGAAGTTTTCACATATACTACATGGCATGGCAAGAAGTCTCACATCTGTGACAACGTTTTTCTTGTAATTGAGGCATCATGTAAGAAATGGAGAATGTAAATGATGTTAGGTTCTGGGATATAGTCCCATATTACTGTAATTACAATTCTTTCCTGAATGGTGATTTCACAGTCCCTTTATGAAATCGGCTTTCAGGAATGTAGTGGCCACTGCCAATGGTTCACAGTGTAGGTCACCCAGATGGTAGGTATGTAGCAAAAATGACGCCCTGAAGTTCCTATGAAATATCCATGTTATGCAATCTAATGCCAGCAGAAAATAATACACAAAAAATAGCATGATTATTTTTTCACTTCAGAGGAGGAATGTTGTATAACTCCAGCAGCACAAAATAATAAGAACGTTCCTGCATCTACAGATTGTATGTATGGGTCCTGCTGAAATCTGCTGATGTAAAGCAAAAGGACTAGAAGGATATGTATCCAAAGATAACAATAGCTTATTTTCTTTGCTTTATTAAAGTAAGAGCACATGCTCAAAAAACCTGTTTTATTAGTTTAAGGAGCTTGACATAATGGGATGGGTACCTTCAGGTCACCAAAAAAGGTATGAGAGTTAAAGCAATGCATTTGAAGTGAAAGTGATAAGGTATGATTAGGTGCTCGTACAACAGTGACTCATTCTCTCCATTTCAGGATACGATAAAATAATGCAGGAGAACTTATATGATGATAATTCATGCTACATAGCTTTCACAGTTCAAGGAGTGTGACCATAAGGGATGAGCACAACTAGTCCTAATAGGCATATTAATTATATCCAGTGGTATACCACCCTTATATAAGGAATGAGCCCCTCAAGTTATATTAGAGATACTAATTGCATTCAGGGATTTGTCACCCTCAGTGATAGCTAGAGTGGGTTTTAGTGCGACAGGTTCAGTGAAGTGGGTAGTCTGGGAGATTTCATCTGTCTTTAAGTTTGGAAAACTTGCTCCTTCAGATCATAAAACAAATGAGGTTGTAGAACAAGTGAGAGGCCAATCTACTTTCAGTGTTACACTCTCACTGTGGATAATATATGAATAACCTACATGCACCATGGTTGTAAATATAAGGTGTGGTTTTAGAGCCTTATTTGATAGTGGGAAGTGATATTCTTATCTCACAAAATAATGTGTTAGGGAGGAGATAAAATCTAAGATTTCTTAGTCATCATATAAGTCTGGAGTTTTCCTTTAGCTCTCACATTCTGTGTTCCTTAGTGTTATACTGTTAATAGCATCATATAATGAAATGCCATCATATATCTTGTGAGGATGGCACCAGCTACTTCATTTGCTGTCTAGAACAGCCTAGGTTTTCCAGCACAGAATAATTCTACAACAGCAAAATTCCCAAATATGCAGCTAGAGAAGCTACTCTTGTCAGTGAATGCTCCGGTCTACGAATGAATCGCCACCCTCAGGCCTGCCAGTTGAAACTATTTGTCAACATTAGGATCAAAGAACGTAGTCCTATGGGTAAAGTGTCTTTGTAGTAAAAAATCGATCAATAAAAATAATAACTCCAAGGCACACCACTGGTTGAACTGACAGATGGCACACTTTAATAGTAAAATAAAGACAAGAAAAAACAGTAAGTGCTTTCGAATTACACAGAACGCTTCTTCAGACTGTACAAAGTTCAAATTCAAAATTCAAATAAATAGGGGTGATATATCACATGACTCATTTGCTAATTACTATCCAATCAATCCTAAAAGCTCCACCACGCTTCCTACATAACTAGGATAACAACATCTGAATATATAATAGAGCATATAAATATATCATTGGTGTCCACTATGGTTAAAAGGTTAAAAAGCAATCTAATAAATATGAAGAAACACTGTGTCACTATCTAAAAACATGAACTAAATATAGGATAATTATATTGTAATAACAAATAAACAACTCTATGCCATATAGAACTTTCTAAAACCTAGATAAAAAACAATGAAACATAAGAGATGCCAAAAACACAACACTTAAAACTCTAAAGATGTCCAAATTGACCTGATGTCTCAGCATAGCCAAGAGTGACATAACAACATGAACTGAAAAACATGAATACAGTATGCAAACAGTATACAAACACTTGGTATGGAACATATGAAAGAAAGGGAGAGAAAAGGGAGAAGAAGGGTCACAAGGCCAAGAGAAAAAATCTATATCAAGCTCTGCAAGAAAGAGGGAAAAATCGATATTAAACTTACTAACAAGATGTCAGTAAGATGTGAAGAACTCAAACCTGAACTGTGTAATATGTCCCCAAGGGTGACATATTCATCGATTCACTGGTCTATCCTTTAAGAAAGGTTTCAGGCTTACTTTCTCATTAAGCACATGAACTCTATCAGCTTGGAATCTAAGTATCCACTTATTTTCTTCTTTTTCTGTGTGATTCTTAGTGTCCCCTAATCTAGCACTAGTTTTAACAAGTTCTATCACCAAAAAATTAAATTTATGGCTTGTGTGATTATTAATGGTGTGTTTCACCAAAGCATTATGTTCATCTTCCCTCCTAATGGCGTACAGATGTTCTCGCACTCTCTCTCTCAGAGATCTATTAGTCATCCCTAAGTAAAATGATTCACACTTAATACACTGTGCTAGGTAAACCAAATTCCTCAATTTGCAGTCTGCATAATGCTTAAAAGTATATATCTTCCCTGTGTCGGGATGTCTGAAGGTATTAATATTTTTCATATGCGTGCACTGATTGCAACTCCTACATGCAAATGTGCCTTGCCTATCAGAATGTATAATATCTTTAACATTCCCCTCATAACAAAACATCCTCTTAAGAGACTTGGTATTCATATAGGAGTATTTGGGTTGCCCCCCTACTAGTTGTGCTATATTCTCATCAATTGTCAAGATATTCCGATGTTTACTGATTATCTCGTTGATTTTCCTATTATTAGTATATGGAATCGTAAGTCTACATACCTGATTATAGGCTTCATCTCTATAAGACTGATGTCTCCCTTGCTTGAAAAAAGGCCTACCTTTATCTTGTCTCACTTTAGAAAGTGTGTCAAGTATTTCCCCACATTCTCTATCCTTGTAGCCTCTTTCTTTCAAATCATTCTTAAACTGACTCACTGTCCTATCAAAAGTAGTATCTTGGCTAGTCAGCCTAGAAATTCTCAACCCTTGTTCTTTTATTATGTTTTGATATACATGGGGAGGATGCATACTACTCCTATGTAATAGTGTGTTTTTCCTGCAGCTCTTTCTAAATGATTGTGTTTGTATTCCATTCATAGCAACAATTATAGAAAGATTTAGAAAATCAATTTCTGTCATTGACCACTTAGCTGTAAAGTTAAGAAAACTAGTGGTACCATTTATATAATCAATAAAATTTTGCAAGCTCTCTAAACTCCCTTTCCAAACTAGGAAAATGTCATCAACAAAACGTCTGTAATATCTCAAGTTTTCCTTATACAACATGTTATCTATTATGTAGGAGTACTCCCAATATGCCATTACTATATTTACATATGAATTGGCACATGGCATCCCCATTGCCACCCCATTGACCTGAAGGTAGTAATTATTACTACACGTGAACACATTGTTTCAGAGTATCATCTCCAACAATGCCACTGTTCTAATAATAACTTCTCTGGGGATATTCTTTCTAATTAAAAACAACCTGACATATTCCAAGCCAGTATTGTTAGGGATACTTGTAAAAAGAGAGGTAACATCCAATGTGACTAGATAACATTCAAAAACATGTGGATCATTATGGGTATAATCAGAAAAAGTTTCTAAAAATGTTGTGTATCTCTTATAATATTGTTGGTGGTGTCCACTACTGGTCTCAGGGTCTTCTCAACAAATATCGATAACGTCTCTGTTAACCAACCTCTGCTAGACACTATAGGTCTCAGAGGTGGTATTGATAAATCTTTGTGTACCTTGGGCAATCCTCTAAATGTTGGTATCAAAGGATTTTCTATTAAAAAATATTTATAAAGTTCATTATTGATCATATTGGACATCAACAGATCATATAGTTCTCCACTGACATCTCTAATAAGCTTATTAAGTTGACTAACATTCAATTCCTTATATGTGTCTGTATCACCAAGCATTTCACTTATTCTCTCATAATATTCTTTATCTAAAAGCATGACTGCCCCTCCCTAAAAAAAGTGATAAAAGATAATCACTTATTCAGTAAAGAGCATTCTGCTGTATTCAAGACATAACTAGAAATATTGATAATTAAGTCTGGCTTACATGCCTCATTACCTTCCTCTGGAACTCGTGTCTTCGACTAGTTTGAATAACTCCCTCCCTTTTCCATCGACTAGTTCTAATAAGTCCCTCCCTTTTCCATTGCCTGTTCGAGAGCAACAGAGACCTGCATGGACACCTGCACATCGAGCGAGGAAACAGAAAACCTCAGAGGAACAACATGAGTTCCAGAGGAAGGTACTGAGGCATGTAAGCCAGATTTAATTATCAGAGATTATCCTTTATCCTTTCAATGCCAGTGAATGTAGTGGATTTGATTATTGACATTAAAATGTTCATTAGGAATGTTAATTTAAAATTGTTGTTTAGAAATCAAAGCGACAATGTGAATATGACACACAGGAAACCATCCACTTTTATACCACCAGTTAATCCAATGTTAGAGGCCTTTGAGAAAGCCTGTGAGAGAGAGTTACTGAATGTATTTGAAATAGACAAAGCAAATGTGAGGAGTGAGTTTTTTAATATGATGACTAATGAACTAGAAGCCCTTAAAACCTTACAAGCTAATACTAACATAGTTATTAGACCAGCCGATAAGGGAGGGGCAGTCGTGCTTTTAGATGAAGAATATTATGATGAGAGAATAAGTGAAATGCTTGGTGATACAGACACATATACGGACTTGAATGTTAGTCAACTTAATAAGCATATTAGAGATGTCAATGGAGAACTATATGATCTGTTGATGTCCAATATGATCAATAATGAACTTTATAATTATTTTTATAATTATTAATAATTTAGAGGATTGCCCAAGGTGCACCAAGATTTATTGAGACCACTTCTGAGACCTATAGTGTCTAGGAGAGGTTGGTTAACAGAGACGTTATCGATATTTGTTGAGAAGACCCTGAGACCAGTAGTAGACACCACCAACACTATTATAAGAGATACAAGACATTTTTTAGAAACTTTTTCTGATTATACTCATAATGATCCGCATGTTTTTGAATGTTATCTAGTCACATTGGATGTTACCTCTCTTTTTACAAGTATGCCTAACAATACTGGCTTGGAATATGTCAGGTTGTTTTAATTAGAAGGAATATCCCCACAGAAGTAATTATTAGAACAGTAACATTGTTGGAGATGATACTCTGCAACAATGTGTTCACGTGTAATAATAATTACTACCTTCAGGTCAATGGGGTGGCAATGGGGACGCCATGTGCCAATTTGTACGCGAATATAGTAATGGCATATTGGGAGTACGCCTATGTAATAGATAACATGTTGTATAAGGAAAACTTGAGATACTACAGACTTTTTGTTGATGATGTTTTCCTAGTTTGGAAATGCAGTTTAGAGAACTTGCAAAATTTTATTGATTATATAAATGGTACCGGTAGTTTTCTTAACTTTACAGCTAAGCGGTCAATGACAGAAATTGATTTTATATATGTTTCTATAATTGTTGATATGAACGGAATACAAACACAATTATTTAGAAAGAGCTGCAGGAAAAACACACTATTACATAGGAGTAGTATGCATCCTCCCCATGTATATCAAAACACAATAAAAGGGCAAGAGTTGAAAATTTCTAGTCTGACTAGCCAAGATACAACTTTTGATAGGACAGTGAGTCAGTTTAAGAATGAACTGAAAGAAAGAGGCTACAAGGATAGAGAATGTGGGGAGACACTTGACACACTTTCTAAAGTGAGACAAGATATAGGTAGGCCTTTTTAAAGCAAGGGAGACATCAGTCTTATAGAGATGAAGCCTATAATCGGGTATGTAGACTTATGATTCCGTATACTAATAACAATAGGAAAATCAACAAAATAATCAGTAAACATTGGAATATCTTTACAATTGATGAGAATATAGTACAACTAGTAGGGGAACAGCCCAAATACTCCTATAAGAATACCAAGTCTCTTGAGAGGATGCTTTGTTATGAGGGGAATGTTAAAGATACTATACGTTCTGATAGCCAAGGCACTTTTGCATGTAGGAGTTGCAGTCATTGCATGCTCATGAAAAATATCAGAAATCCCAACACAGGGAAGATATATACTTTTAAGCATTATGCAGACTGCAAATCGAAGAATTTGGTTTACCTAGCACAGTGTATTAAGTGTGAATCGTTTTATGTAGGGATGACTAATAGATCTCTGAGAGAGAGTGTGAGAACATTTATACTCCATTAGGAGGGAAGATGAACATAATGCTTTGGTGAGACACACCATTAATAATGGCACAAGCCATAAATTTAGTTTTTTGGTGATAGAACTTGTTAACACTAGTGTTAGATTAGGGGACACTAAGAATCACACAGAAAAAGAAGAAAATAAGTGGATACTTAGATTCCAAGCTGATAGAGGTCATGGGCTTAATGAGAAAGTAAGCCTGAAACCTTTCTTAAAGGATAGGCCAGTGAATTGATGAATATGTCACCCTTGGGGAGATATTATACACTTCAGGTTTGAGTTCTTTACATTTTACTGACATCTTGTTAGTAGGTTTCATATCAATTTTTCCCTCTTTCTTGCAGAGCTTGATACAGATTTTTTCTCTTGGCCTTGTGACCCTTCTTCTCCCTTTTCTCTCCCTTTCTTTCATATGTTCCATACCCACTGTTTTGTGTACTGTTTGTATACTGTTTTTAGGTTTTTCAGTTCATGTTGTTATGTCACTCTTGGCTATGCTGAGACATCAGGTCACTCTGGACATCTTTAGAGTTTTCATATATTCAGATGTTGTTATCTTAGTTATGTAGGAAGCGTGGTGGAGCTTTTAGGATTGATTGGATAGTAATTAACAAATGAGTCATGTGATGTATCACCTCTATTTATTTGAAGTTTGAATTTGAACTTTGTACAGTCTGAAGAAGCGTTCTGTGTAACGCAAAAGCGCTTACTTTTTTTTCTTGTCTTTATTTTACTATTAAAGTGTGCCATCTGTCAGTTCAACCAGTGGTGTGCCTTGGAGTTATTATTTTTATTTGTCAACATTCTCATCAAGATTTCCAGTCACAGCCAAAAATCCACTTCTTATATAGGATAAGGTCTTTTTACACCCATCTCAGTTTATTACTATTAAATGCATGATCAACATATCACATTGCTCCCAAAATGGTTTGTATTATTATAAAACATGCTCTAATGGACTAATTTCTGTGTTAAATAGGATAATATTCAGTATATGATGCATTAAGAAATATAGCATTTTGCTCAATGTTCTTTAATATAGTGTTCATTATGAGACTCACCCTAGATGCAGTAACACAAATGTTTCCTTCTCTGGTAAAATAAAAAGTTTTTTTTTTCTTCTGGTGTAATGATAGTACTATAGAGCTAATTTCTAAATATGATCTGCATTCTCCCATCCTGAACAGAAATTATATTCTCACACCTGGTGGAAATTGAGTATAACACAGTTTGGCTTCCTGGAACATTCTAAATGGCCATGTAGGCCTATTTGTGAAGACTATTAGTACAGGGTATGTTTATGAGCAGTTTAATATTTATATGTAAACATTTTTGGACAGCAATTCTACTCCCCCCCAAACAAACCATATCAACAATCATTCAGAAGTGATCATACAACTGCCCTTTGCTTTCATACTTTTCCTACCACAAAATGGCAGTCATATTCTGTTCACTTGTGATGTATTGAGAGGAGGAAAATGAAAATATAATAGCCAGGGCAATGTACTTCATCTTGTTTCTCTTAAAGACATACATTCCTCCCCAACTTGCTGTATCGATTTTATTCAACAGCAATCATGAGATTACCATGGGCTTTTATGTACTGCATGCCTCCTCAGACCTACAACAAAAAAGACAGCCACTTCCTGAGTAAATCTCTGATGTTCAATTATAAGAAATAAACAATAATCCCTAAATAGCTGAATCAATGCTTGTCACATGAATCAACTGTTACTGCTTTACTACAAAACCTGCCACACAAATAACAAGACAACCATTTTCTATGTCTTTCACTTTCTTCATTTCTGATTGTGAAGAAAATGAAATCCATACTATCTTCAGTAATGAATTTCAACTTGTTCATAGAGACATACACTACCCCTATGCAAACTAGTGTTTCATGAAAAAATCATGTAGCCCTCTCTAATGACATACACTGCCCCTATGCAAACCAATATTTCATAAAAAAAATCCACTTGTACCCCTCTCTGATGTTAGATTAATGAAACTGAAAACGCAAATGTTCACAAAAGGGCCTACACTTACAGACATAGTCTCACTGTTCTAAGGATTACCTCCAATGCAGCTTTAGAATTTCCAAAAGAACCCAGAAAGTGCTTACATTATTGTGCCATGAACCTATTCTACTTGAAAATTAACAGTCTTACCCCAAGCATTACAGTGCAAACAACAACAATAAACATGAAATAAAAATAAAATTAGGGAGGAAAAGACAAAAACATGTAATGAGTAACAAAAATAAAATAAAAATAAAGTTAGGGAGGAAAAGACAAAAGCATGCAATGAGTATATGCACTGTGATGATGTGAGGTATTGCCATCAAGAATAGGGCAGTGAATGTGTAACATATGCCAACATAGTTAGCTGGAGTTTTATAAATAATTTTGTGTCATCTGACTATCACACTGACTTGTACAGATGCTTGTGTTAGAAATGTATCAACAGTGTTATTATAACTGATTAAATGTATATGTTTAAACAAAGAATTCTGGAAGGGAAGAGTAGAAGTTTTGGAAATTATTCTATAGCTTTCAAAAACTGCAGTAGATCCTTTTTTTCAAACACTTTTTGAATTATGACTTGTGACACAGGCAAATTTACATTAATATAAAAGTAATCACGGTATATTAACACAACAAACATTATATTTCACATATATTGCTATATATCATATAACCTAAGCAATATTACCTAAATTATTCAGTTCCTGCTTTTTTTTAACAAAAAAAAAATCTTTATTAAGACATTATTTACTACACAGGCAGTCATAAATTTATATAACTGAAAACAAACTGCACTGACACAATCCTATTTGCAAGCATTTTACATCACAAACCATACTGATACACTCCCAGTCACAAACATTATGCATCACTTATAATCTACCCAGTCCTTCTCACTCAAAACATTACATAGCTCATTTAAGTCCTGTCACCATTTAGACTTCATTCTTCCCTTGTATATATTGTTCCCACAATTCCCATTTTTTTCCTATGTAGTTTGCTCCTTTCCTTTTCTAAAGATCTCAATTCCAGTTGTTTTATCTCTGTTACTATATTCACTACTTCCAGTATAGTTGGTTAAGATTTTGAGTTCCATTTTATAGTAATAATTGCTTTTTTGGCAGCCACCATTATTAGACACAGCAAAGCCTTACAATGTCTAGGCAATTCCGATTCTGTATCATAGCTCAGAAAAATTATCTCCCTCATCAGACCAATCTGCCCACCCAGCATCTCCAACAATGCATCCCGCAGGGAATCCTTAAAGTCTGTCAACTCACTGCACTCCCAGAAAACATGTTTCCAATTACCTCTTTCTTCCCCTTCACACCTCCAACATTTACTATCTGCCTGAGGAAAAATTCTCTGGAGTCTACCTGGGGTATAAAATATCTATGTAAACATTTCCAGGCAAAAATCCTAAATCTTCTAGATTTTGTTGCATATTTGGGATACATACATATATCCCCCATTGTTGCTTTGTGAATTGCTTATCCAATCTCTCTTCCCAAGCCTTTCTAACCTCCCCTGATTGTTTCTTATAGTTATCATGCAATATTTTATATGAAAAGAAGAAGAAAGTCAAACAGGCTGGTAAAAACCGTTCTAACAAAAATGTTCTTAAAATTAAATCAAAAAAGAGAAAGAACTATCACCATGGCTCAAATAAAGCCAAAACTTTTAATAAACGTAAAACAAATCAACCAAAGATATAAAGGTAAGTGCTTGCACAGTCCTCAGACTGCTTCTTTAGACCTATTAAACAAGTATTACACCTGAATAAATTTAACAATCAAGGCAAACAATCAGTTACTCTGAAATAAAAATTACCTGAGAAAGAGAGAAAACACAATATATGCTAGAGACTAATGTTGAGTGGGCGTGCCTTCAGCACTGGTTTAAGAGAAACTCTCTCAGTAATACCTAGGTATTTATCTGCATTTCGATAGCTAATCCACTTCTGTTCTCTCATTTCAGTAAAATTCTTGAAATCACCACCTCTTATGTTTGGACTTAACTCTAAGGCTATGAACTTAAAGTAGAACCACACCCACAGACTCAGAAACCATGTTTATTTCATCGCAGTTTGGTGTTGCCTACATTTTAACACCACTTTGGGACTATTTGCACGTTTTTAAATATTTTATACATAATTTCTGAATCTGACAATGTGGAGTCTAGCATCTTGAAGTGATCCAGATTGTTTAATCTGCCTCTAGGTATCCCACAGTGCAGTGCTTGTTTGTAAAAAAAAATCATATAATTCAGGCCTCTTTCCTAAAGCTTTTAACTGCATTGATTTTACATGCCAGCTGTCTTTCAGTCAGCTAGTTTTAAGTAACATTTCATGCCTTTGAATGACTACTTAAAACACAAACAGTGCAAATGCCACAGAACAGACTTTCAAAGTGCTTTTTACTGCTGCTTCTTTTTATAATGGCTAAACTGCAGTCTTTTGTGAAGCCTGAATTGTACTACTTTGACTCATCTCCCATCCCATTTCACACCTAACTTCCCAAGCTATTAAAGTGCTAAGGATAATTTGAGCTGGTACCCACTGTGACTGACAGCTCAGAGCAGGAGACTTGACTCGTATTGTTTCCTTCTTCTAGCCTTTACTTTCTGTATGGGTAGGGGAAGAACCAGGGAGCTGTGACATCACAGTATGAGTGGGTTTTTAGGACGGTAGTGGTGATGTCAGTTTGGGAAGAGGATTGGCCAGAAAACTTCCTGTATTCAGTGGCTTTGATGAGATCAGTAAATTGGTAAAGTCTCTCCATTATGTAAAATCAAAGTTAGTACCTCTATAAACCCCTGGATCAGTAAAGAAACCAAACAAATCCTCAAGTCCAGAGGCACTGCCTGGCTTTACTATAAAAAAAAAACAAAGAAACACAAAGCCTAACTAAGTACCAAGAACTGTGCAACCATGCAAAAAATTCATTAGGCCAGACAACAAAATCATACTACATGATATTACAAACTAAATACCAACACAACCCCCCAAAATTTTGAAAAAATGTAAACCAGCTACTAAAACCCACACAAAAAGCTACCCCCAAACCAACCATCCCTGACACTAAAGTTCCCATCGAAACACAATTTAACTCCCACTTTGTGATCTCAATTCTATCCTTAGTATCACAGGACAGTTCCAACCTCACTATCCCCCCAACACAAATAACACTAATGCAAGCTTTACCCTCAAAACAGTTTCCATGTATGTACTGTACCTGTGTACTATGTATGTATTCTACCTATGTTCCAAATTTCATCTGTACACCACAAATCTATTAATTGCCATTATTTTTAAATTAATATTTTCTTGTTTGTTCTCTCCACTGTAACTGTTAGTGTGCTGCATATCACTGTAAAAGCATGTCTGTTGTAATTTGTGTGTATACTGATCATGTCTAAATATCTAAATGTATCTGTAATTTTTCTATGTGGAACTTTTCTCCCCGGGCCTCTGCTGAAAAAGGGCATTTTCGGCTCAGACACTCCTGGTTAACAAATGTAAAATAATAAAAAATAATAAAATCTGATGCATAAAATTCACAAAACCTTATGAGACAAGGCCTACTTGATAAAATCTGCATGTCAGACATGCCCCCTTTACTAAATTTGAGTAGTAAGCAAGGTGCTATTTGAGTCAGAAGCAAACTAAAGGTAATCAAGAAATTAAAGCATTTCTAAAACCCTTTTTTAACATACAGACAGTTTTTTTATTTTGTTTTAACAATTCATAATCAGGACAAGAACTGATAAATGCAGCATGAGCTAACCTAACTTGCACAGCAGTCAGTCTTAGTCCTCCTTTCAAAGAACTACCATGGTCAGTTTGTTTATTCAATTTTTTATAAACAACTACACCCTACACTCTCACTGAATACCTACTTCATTGGCTGCATTGTCAAGAAAGACAATCAAATTTTATATTTAACATGTTCACAACATATTCCCTCACACCATTTTGCAACTCGCTTCTGAGTCCTTGGCTTCTTCATATCTGTCAGGTGACCTGATGGGAACAATTTGCACCACCTTACATAGTGATGTATTACATGAGTCAATCCAAAGGAAAAAAAAAAGGAAACTGGGGGGGTAGGGGATGAAATTCGAGGTACATTTATCAGCCAGAAAATTTTCTACATCCTCCAGTTTGGTATAGGACGTTCCATTTACTATTAGCTCAGTACACTGTTGGGTGTTCTCTTTAAGGTTGCTTACATGACTGAACAAATGTCTTATGATTAGTTCCCGAGTTGCTTACTGAGACTAATTAAGGAGTTTTTTTTGGTCTTTTGGGTATAGCCCTTCTTATTTTTGGACTGGATTTTCTTTTCTTTTTTTTTCAACCTATTTTTACTTGGGGTACACCAAGGGGCTTGTTTCTGGAGTTTGTCTTAAGTTTATTTTGGTTTGATACTGCTGTTATTTATTTATTTATTTATTTATTTTGCATTTATTTACATGATAGTACAGTGTTTCCATAAACACTTCCCGTAGGCCACAATAGTCTCTGAGTTTGGGGGCCCCTTAAAATTTAGCTGTCCCTTCATGGTAATTAGCCTTGGAAAAGTTCTTAAAGATTCTGGGGTTTGCTAGGAGTTCAACTTCAGATTTATTTCAGGGGTTATTGCCTTGTGATCTGATCTGTCCAGTGAGTACACTGCACAAGTGTGTGGGATGCAATGTTCCCTTATATTTGTGATTACTGGATCCAGGATATTTTTATCCTTACTAAGTGTGCAGACTAGATGTTTCAGGATGCTTGCACTGACAAATTCCAGGAATCTTTGAGCCTGCATGTTAGTGGTTGTGTATGTATCCCTGTTTATAGTGTGATATTTGAAATTATCCATTAACATGGTGTTAGGCTGAACTGTTAGTGACTCCAGTACATTCATGTATGTGGTATGGTTATCTTGTGTCATAGACAGGGACTTATAGCTAGCAAGGATATGGTATTGGACTTGTCCTAAGGTTAGTTGGACATGAAGTAGCTAAAGCATGCCATATTGTTTGACCAATCTTAGTGCATGCTTCCTTTTTATGTAGATTGATACACTTTTACCTCTTGTCCCCTTCTTGTGTGGTAGCTGGTCTAAATTTGCGGAAGACATTATAGCCTTGTATTGCTGGGGTGCCATCCATAGCTTTAAACTGTGTCTCAGTAACTGCACAGATGTCAACAATCTCTAGGATGAGGATTCCTTCTAGGAAGTGAATCTTCTTGTTGAAACTTCTAGCACTGAGCAGTACCACCTTTAGTTTATCTTGTGTAAAATTTACTATGTTGGAAGATTTATCTGATTGGCATTGCCTAAAAATGGCACTATATGGGTGGATAATATTTTGGCCAGTATCTGAAAGCCTAGTGGGGATAGGTACAGACCATCCCTGACAAAGCAGCATGATCTATCAATCATGTCCTCCCAAGCTGACAAATATTGGACCCCCTTGGAATGACACCAGTAACTAAGCCAATTGTTGAACTCAAACATCTTCTGTTTATATTGTGGCATCACCCTTGGAGAAGCTACAATGCTGCTCAATTCTAAGCCCATACCTGCTTGGGACACATAATCTGAAAGCTCTATCATGTCTCTCTTCATATACTCCAGGAAGCTACATCTCAGGTTATTAACACCCACGTGGACTATGACAGGGTCATACTTGTACTTGTTGTTCAGTGTTTATAGTGAATGTGTGATCTGAATGATCCTTGCCCCTGATAAGCAACTGACCATGACTCTCTCTTTGCTCAGCCTAGTGAAGGGGGCATTTGTGTGTCTCTCAATAAAGTGTCTAGTGGCCAATATATTGGGTTGTGTGGCAGTTTACCTTAAGGGCTTAGAAGATGAAACATTATGAGATGTATTCATACATGTGCTGGGGAGTGTTGTCTTTGTAGGGTGTTTGAGACGTTGCTGAGAGCAGGGTATGAGAGATCTTTGTGGTTTGGGTACATTGCATTTAAGAACCTCAGTAAATGTGAATTTATGTGACTGACCCATAGTAGGTGTAGTGTGTGTGTCACTGGCAACCTGTTTAGAAATGTCAGTGTCTTCACGTGACAGCTTTGCCTCCAAAGACATTTCCACTAGTCTGGTAACAGAGATAGTAGGAAAGTGCACATCTGTGGCTTTGGAGCCTCTTTTTTGTGCTCTATAAGAGGTGGTGCAATTGGGGTTTAGAGTTGTTGGGCTAGTGGGAGGAAAGGTCTGGGACTGATGAAAAACAACATTCTTGTGGTAATGCTTCTGAAAGGGCAGACTACTTGCTCTACACTCAGCTAGATTCTTGAGAAAATAGCAGAAGTTTTAGAAAGTTACAACTCTAGGTGCCTGCTTCTATACAGATCACTGCAAACCACTGCTGCAGAGTTCAGCATAGGTTATAGGAGATGAGTTACAGAGTAATCCAATCAGTAAACAGTAAAACTGCAGTTTAGTGTATATATAAGGATCAGATTCTGCAGCAATTCAAAATTCTCCAACTCTTGTGAATGATACTACAAGACTAAGGTTCCCAGACTAAGTAAAATGCAAACAGAAGAATGCAGTAGAAATGTAATAAACGAGGCTTGGATTATGCAGCAATTCCAATTTCCACTTCTCTCGCTGTTGTGAGTTATGCTACAAGACTAAGGTCCCAGACCAATTGCAATTCATGCTGAAAAAATGCAGTTGAAATGTAATGAAACTGTAATCATACAGCTATTCACAATTCCCACATTACTTTGAGTTATACTACAAGTAAAATACAAACAGTAAAAAGCAGTAGAAATGAAATAAATGAAGGTCAGACACTGTAGCTACTCACAATTTTCCCACTACTGTGAGGGGAACTGCATCACTAAGGTCCCAGACCAAGTTAAAATACAAACAATTGACTTGTGGTTGAAACAAGGAAAAATGAAGAAAAGAACAATACACAATGCAGATGAACACTCAGAATATTGAAGTATGCATTAGTTGAAATGTGATTCTATGAAACAGAGACTAACTCAACTTTTAAAAATTTAATGGGAGCGCTTATTAATTTGAGCTATTAGAGTCCAGTAGAAATAGTACTGGGAGGAGATTGGAAATTATAATTTATAGTAGGGGCAGGCAGCTAAAAAGGCACCAAGTTTAAAAGTACTACAAGAGTTGGGCAGGTGTGTGGGAAAATACAAAAATCAATGCAGTGAAAGCCCAGATTTAAACTCAGGGCTGTGTGTGTGTGTGTGTGTGTGTGTGTGTGTGTGTGAGAGAGAGAGAGAGAGAGAAATGCAGTGGGGTCAGTCAATAGTACTTTATGGGTTAATCTGCTGTATCATAGTTCTCTGCTAGCACCAAGCCTCCCAATCCATGGGCACACTTGTTAGCAGTTCTACTCTGGTTTTTACTACTTCAAGCTGGGGTTACTAGGGTTCCAACTTCAGTGAGAGTGAATTTCCTGCAGGAAATGAGTGGGACTAGGAAGCCACAAGTGCTACATGCACAGGTATAGCTTTACAAGTTTTAGTCCTATATCTGGTGTGCTAACACAACCTAGACAAGCTGGGTGTGCCATAAGGCAAGACTGCTTCCTTCCCAGGGCTACCAACATAACCAGCCAAGTTCTGGAGTTCCTTCCAAATCCCAGTCACTCAATGACCTCAAGGACCCCACTCATACTGGCATATCATCCTCATCAATGCTGACAGAGAAAAAGTGAGCAAGTGGATGTTAATTGTGCCCCCCCCCCCCCGGCTCTGGTAGGTACCTGAAATGCTAATCAGACTTGTGTCATCTGGATTGCCATCAGGGCTTTATCCCTCTATGCCCTTGGAAATAGATAGCATTTAAATATATGGCTCATATGGGTATCATTACACCATGGTAGTCTCACTTTTCATGAATTAGTTTATAATATATTATGAGCTATTTTTTTGTATTTGGTTGGACATTTAGATTTCATTGTGGCATATAATTAGAGGTCCTCAGTATATGTGCAATCCACTTTAGAATTTTTAATTTTAAACCACAGAACCAGTCCTGATCAGATGGTTATTAATGTTCATGTAAATTTCCATTATTCCCTACAGAAAGTCACAGCTTAATCCAACATGAACATTATATTGTTGGAAATAGAAGATATATCAATGATGAAAAAAAAGCACCAAAAAAAAAAAAAAGCAATGGTGCAACTGGGACTTATCAAAACCTCTCTTGAAAGTTGGTGTACACCCCACAATCACAGGAATGATGGCCAATCCTCACCCTAAAGCTGCCTACTCATAAACTTTCTTAATCATCAGATTCTGATGATCCTCAGTAGAGATGATAGCTTCATACTGGTTTCTTTAGGTTGACACAAAGGTAGACATCAACAGAGGGATTCCCTTCAGGTCTGAAATG
>NC_056748.1:639934420-640066734 GCF_019279795.1 Protopterus annectens | reverse complement strand
CTGTCATCAAAGGTCAGTTAAATAATGGACTTCATCATACTGGACTCCACTCCTGCCCTGAAATACTCTCCTCATGAACGTGTTCACCACTATGTAGAATAACAGTGGACAGACCACATCCCCTTGACTGACCTCATTGTGGATGGTAAGCTCTTCAAACAGTTTGTTCCAAATGTGCACCTGGCTAGATAAACCACTGCATGATGTTTGAAGGAATCTGATGATTTTCTTCAGGCATGCTTGGTCTCCAATGTCTTCCAAAGGGAAGGCCAGTGGATACAGTGAAATGTGGACTTAAAATCGACAAAGACAATAACTGTATATTTTCCACACCAGATTATTTCCTCCATTAGCTGAAGGATGGTGAGGATTTGATCTTAGCATCTTCTGTTTGGTCTGAATCTGGCCTGTTCTTCCCTGCTGATTTGCTTGTAGTTTCTGCAGCCTGGATTGTATGATCTTCATAAAGACTTTGCAGATTATGGAGAGAAGGCTAATGCCACAGCAGTTGTCCCCCTTCTTGTGGATGGATACAATGATGGCCTTCTTCCATGTGCATGGTATCTGTTCCATAACCCATAGCAGCTTGATCAGTGCATGGAATCAGTGGAGCAGAATATTGACTCTATCCTTGATTGCTTCCACAGTGACCTAATCTACTTCTGGCACCTTGCTATTTCTCAGAGTTGTGATAGCTGATTTCATCTCTTCAACTGTCAGCTTTGCATCAGACATTGGGGCCTCAGGGATATCAATGGGTGGCAGATCAATCTATGGTCCATGAGGTGGGTCATGGCTGTAAAGCTCCAGTTTAAACGGATCCTACTGAACCAGGCACAATAACAGGCAGGGACAGATACTTCAAGCATAACAGGCTTTGGTAAGCCTATAAAAACAGTCTCTTTCTTCATTGTGGAATTTCCAGTTATAACAGCCTAGGGCTCAAATTTCATGGACTGGCACCACTGAGGGTATGAAAAGATGGGGTCAACACACCCAACAAGAGTACCACACACACCCAAAGCGAGTACCAATAATCTCTGTGAGAACCATTTGGAAGCACAGAGGACATTGGTTAACATAAAGTCCCCATCAAGAAATACAAAGCAACTACTGGGGGTTACAGGCCACAACCTCATCCTAACCTTATGGGAGAAACAGTTATCCTCCCATGTCCTGCATCATGTAGTAAACCACTCTGGCACAGTAGTTTAAGCTTAACCAGTGCTAAGACTCTGTCCTGCTATGGCTACCCCTGGTTATTTTCACAGTCTACTGTATGAGTTTTAATGATTTCATGCTGGTTGTGAACATAACATTGCTACCTATCCCTTTTTTTTCCAGACTCTCTGGAAATCAAACTGATTGATTGGTAGTCCAGAAAACACTGTACAAACTCCGGTATTCTGTTTAAAAGAAACAGGCTATGGGAGTTTGTTAAATCGGCAGATTTACTATGCTTTTTTTACAAAAAAGCATAGTAAATCTGCAGAAAAAAGGCATCATGAACAGAATAGAGGGTGTTTTGTCTCGGCTGACATGGTGATGATGTCATGAAAATGGTGGAAAGTGGGCAGGGCATAAGTGGGGTTGTGGGGGATGCAAGCTGTGTGGCCTAAGTCTGGTCTTAGCCACAATGAAAGGTGGCAACCCTATGTGAGCATGATAACTCCATTTTATCAATTGACCATTTCCCCATTAACTCAACCAGTAGGTTCTTTAAGTCTTCCTTCTTCTGACATGTCATTTTTTTACCTGTTCACAATTCACAGTGCATGAAAAATTACATTGTTCTGTTAAATGTCCATTCAAATATAAATTTCCAGTAGTCTACTGCCAAACCTTTATTAGGTCATTTATAAATTTCTTGTGTTTTGTATGGTATCTGAACATATTTCATGATCAAGGTTGGCTGCAATGTAACATAATAAAAAAGATCTAAAGAAGACCACTTATATGAATGAAAGGGTCTATACTAAATCAGTGAACGCTTAAAAAAGCGAACGCTGATTTATCGACCCCATGTAAGTGAAAGCTTACAATCCCAAACACTTAGAACAGCGATTTTTTTTCCCAGGGAAAAAAAAAATCGCTGTTCCAAAAAAGAAAAAAAAAAAAAAAAAACTTTAAAACATTACATAGCCCCCCACACCTCCCCGATATGGGGAGCTGTGCCTCCCTTACTTAAATATACCAACTTTGAGATCGCACTACAGTGACGAAAATGGCAAAATAACAAAGGTGGCCAAGCGATTTCTTTCCCAGGGAAAGAATTTGCTTATATGCCGTTTCATGCTTTCAAGTTCGATCAAGATGGATTCGAAAGAATGCGTCTTTGATCATATAATAGGGAACTGAATGAAAGTATTAACTACATTAAATAAAGGATAGCCATTTTTACTCTACGCATAGTGCTCATTTTTATTTATTTATTTTTTTTGTATGAGGTTTGAATCTGAACATTGTTTAGTTACAATCTCTTTGTTTGAAATATTCCTAATTATGTTGCATATTCTGGCATATGCATCATATGTCTGCTCAACCTACTTTTAGGTAGCCACTGCACATAGTGCATGGTTTAGGTTGTTGGGGTATGTGCATCACCTGAAGGTACATATGTTAACTTTTTCCTTGGGCTGGTATTCCTTCCTGATGGCATTATAACATAGAACCTGTACTGTTACTCATAGGCACTTGTCCTACCTGCCCTCTGCCTCTAATTACAGTTGATAACAGCGTCCTGGAAACAGACACTACTACTGCAACAAGCATGCAAGGTACTGTGGCTCGCAATTAATTTTCCTGTCTGTCTTATGTACCTGACCCTCCTGACTGCTGTCTGATTTGCTTCTTTTCTTAAATTTCTCTTATTTATATTGTATAGAAATTTGTGTGTAGAGCCTGTCTAGCCCCACCTTCTGTGGTACTACTCCTATTTTAATTAATGGCATGCATATGATGAACTTGTGTATTAATCATGATGCCATGTATCACTGATTTTATGTACAGTTCTGTTATGTACTTTATTTCTGAGTTAGCCAACTGCTGTATATATCCTCAGTGTATTATTTATGTCTGATCTACCAATGTACTTGGGAAATGTGTGCATTACATTACTGATATGTCAAAGGCAGAGTGCCATAACATGGCATCTTCGTCACATTCTATCCTATATGTCAGAGACAGAGTGCCATAACATGGCATCTTTGTCACATTCTATCCTATATGTCAGAGACAGAGTGCCATAACATGGCATCTTTGTCACATTCTATCCTTGATCATTTACAGCAGCTGCGACTCCATGGAAAAAAACAAATGGTATGCTGACTGTCAACAAAGAATAGGGTCATGAAATCTGTGTTTTCATGCCCTTTTAATAGTGCTGATATGGCATGCGTAAGGCAACACAAGTGACAAAAGCCCATGACATCTTGATCATCACGTACTTACTAGGCTAGAGATCTGTTAGGGTTTTAAGAGGCCTAGCCTTACATTTCCATGGTAGCCTTTGTCCCAGAGACTGGCCAAATAAGGATAAGTAGGGAAATTTACATGTTTCCCCTATCCATGATGGACAGGGATGCTAAACCAGGGATGAATTTGAGGTTACCCATACATTCTTCCAAATTACATTTGGACAGAATAAAAGCACTTTGCTTTATGTGGAGTGTATGTGGCTCCATAGAGACAGTATTCTCTCTGATACAAACTTATTCCTGTTATTTTTATTTTGCAAAGGACTGAATTCCCTTGAGTGGGTGTTTATGCTATCATTTGACTTGTGAATATGTAAGAAATCTGACAGAATAAGGCCTACTGAAGTTCTGTATGCAAGGTACAGGTAGCCTCTCAGTAGCCTGCATGATGGTGAGAATAAGGACAATGTTTTGAGGTGGTTCATGTAGCTTTTACAGTTTAGGCCCCTCATTTTTTTATATAGCGAGACATTCTAGTTGTGGCAGGTACATACAGAAAGGGGAATTATACTCAATGACAAGTCCAATGCATGCAATCAATACATACACAGATCTGGATTCAATATCTTTAGACACAAGTTGTACAATGAAAAAGGGCGTTCTTTTAACAGTGGATATGTAGTGATCAATTTTAGGGGTGTGTCGCCGATGTAATAGTTACAAGAGGAGCAAAGGATATAATTGTACATTTCTTGACATTTAGTTTTAGTTCATTATTTCAATGCCAGTTGTTTATTTAGGACAGGCCTTTTTGGATGGCCTTCATGTCCTCTAGGGATTTATGGTGGCACTACGTTCGCAGTAAACATTCAAAAGGCATTACTCGAGAGTCCTAGTACCACCTTTAGACTGATAATTTGCAGGCTTTAAGCACCAGTCGCTTTTCAGTATTAAAGATCTCATCTGCATATTTATGAAGACTGTTTGCATTCTCTGTAATGCATGAAACTACTCTCAGTGATGAAGTTCTATAAACTCAGTTATATAAACCTCTCCTTGTGTTTATTTTTACATGTCTACTAAATAGCTGAACAAAAATGGATCTAGTAAGTTGAAGAGATGCTTTTGTAAACACTCCTAATGTGCTGGCAACTCAGCTGTACTCAGAGTAATTTCTTATGTACATTACTTATTCCATTCATTAAAGGAGAAGAAGCATTCATCAGCAAAACTGAAGATAACATTAGCAAAAGTAGTGATCATATTCTGTAGTTTATAAACCTCTGTGCCACAAACAAATGAACCTTAGCAATTTAGCGATTAGTTGATTACAAGCTGCAGATGATTCATAAACCTGGTAATAACTGTCAAGAAAAATGTGTTATTAGGGTACTTTCTTGTGGATTATACAAGGCATATTATTATTATGACATTATGCAGGAGAAAAGCTTGTGATAATGGTCTTTCCAATATCAACTCAGCTGGTTTACGTCTGTTAAAAATATAATGGTAAAGTCCACTTTCTAAAGATGCACTTTTATATTCTGTTTTTATGCCAGCCTTAAACATACCTTTATGAATTTACAGTGGAACAATATGTTATAATTTGTGTATTTCTGTGGTTGACCCAGAACAGTACTACTAACCCATGCCCCTTTTGGATGCATTTATCTGTCTACTTCTTCTCTGATTGACTTGCAGAACCCAATCACATCTCACCCAGATGTCACCAAAATGAGTTATAATACATAAATTGAACTGATATGTACCTTGGCAAAATAAATTAGAAATTCAGTGACTCACTTTATTATGATATTCTCAGCAAATATAATCCACTTAACCAAGAGAAGTTTGAAATAAAAATTTGATATAACCCATACAATATATGAAATGTCCACAATCTAGTGGCTAATATAATGCATATTAAAAACAAGGTTCTGCTACACGTGGAGAATTAGAAATAAGCAAGAAATAAAATGGCATCCTTTCAAATATAAAGTGGAATAATTGTCTATAATACTAATGTGTGATCTGCATACAATTAAACGTTAAGCATTATAAAAAAATACTGGTAGTTGCACAGCCATATTATTCAGTTATCTAACTAAGAAAAATAGTGTATCTAAAAAGATGTGTTTCAAGGCACAAACAGAAACACATCAAAACAGAGGGATTGAGATGTGAAACTCATTTTTTTTCTTTACAACACTAGTGACAAAAACAAATTCAGATTTACTGCTAATAGGTTAAGACTTTGACAGCTAGTCTGAACAAATGGGAAACAAACTAATGAGGATTAGGTGAGGAAGTGTAAGATAAAACAAAGACAATATAGCTATATTGGGAGGCAGAATTGACACTGTAGTTTGTTATACCATATTAAAATAGAAAACTGGGATGAAAGGAAGATACTGTTAAACAGATGCATAACCATCTGGATTCATTCAGATTTAATCAAGTTCACCTTATTTTAGTGATGACTGTTCCTGCTTTGTAGTTTTGTATGCAATTTCCTACAATGTAATACGCTGGAATCACTGAGGGTCACTGTATTACCTAGTAACCATTTCAAAGACTGCCGCAAAAATAGACAAAAATAGAGTAGAACCTGAAGTGGAGCACTTGGAAAAATAGAAAACTGTTTCCCCAGCTGTTTAATGAAGATGCCCCTTTCAACCCAGGAAATTTCCATTGTTGGGGAAGATGAGACTGAAGCAATAATCCAGGTTTCAGCCACTTGGCATGGATACAAAACCAAGTCGTATCACAGTGAAAGGACCCAAAACATTAATTATGGGCAATGCCAACATTTACAAAAACATCAGAAGAAAGCAATTTTTTTCCGGAGGGACCATAATCCTTATCCATATCCCCTATGTCTTTGCATCTTCTACTACAGTGTTCCGCTGAGGGGATTAAGGAGAGATTTCACTTCCTCCAAAGTTCTGATACTGTACAGAGTAATTGCAGGTATTCAAAAGAATGAAGTTTTAACCAAAAGTGATTAAAAAAATGCATCTCTGATTAGTCAGATTAAACATATTTATGTCTGCGTACACATTTTCAGCTGAGATGCAGCAGGGAACTCATAGTTTGAAGTAATAATTTTTAAAAATGTCACTTAGATTTAACTCTGTGAACACATTTTCAGCTGAGACTCAACAAGGAACACACAGCTAGAAGTAATAATTTGTAAAAAAAATTCACCCATATTTAACACTTTAAGCATATTTTCAACTTAGACACAGCAATGAACAAACAGTTTGAAATAAGAATTTTTAAAAATGTGTGCAGTATTGGAAATGGGATGCCTACTTCAGTAACAGTGAACAGTGGTGCTACCTGTAGCTAAAACATGCTGCAGAGTGAAGCCTCATCTGAACAGCTGGAAAGGAACAGACATCATCAGGAAATGGGACGCTGCTATAGTATGCAATACCAAAACCTGAGCAGTAGTACTGTCACACTACCCTATCCCACCAGTTGTTTTAATAGCACTCCTGTAGAACATAAATGTGAACACCATCTGGAAAACAACCTCAGGTAGTAATAAAATTGCAGAATCACAGTGGTAACATTGAGCTGAAGTCAATGTGAAAATGGAAAGATGAAAGATGTATCAAACATTAATAATGAATTTATCAAACATCATGATCAAAGTAAGGATCTTCGACTAACCATACATGTGCAGTTGCAATGGTTATCCCTAAAAAATTATAGGGTATATCTAACACTTAGAACCACACAGGAGAAGGAACACAAATGAAAATAGACCTGTCACAATGTTACAACCAGCAGGACCAAACCACTCATGCCAAATTTCGTACCAAAATTCAAATTTTATTAACTTAAAAACCCAGTTAAGTGCTTTTGTTCCCTAATTACATCATGAGACTTCTTCAGAACTATAAAATATTCCGAAAAGCCTCATTTTTAAACAATTAAAAAACTGTCATGTGATTTGCAATAACCAATAAAAAGTCTTAAAGTAATTCACAATAAAAAAATCCAAAAAGTAAATGATTGCTAGTATAAATAAATTTAAATACTTATAATATGAAAAACATATACGAAATATTAAAAAGTGCTAGAAAATACTTAATCAATGTTATATTTTCCCCTTCACCATTCATGTTTAAGTATTTAATTACTTTAATTTCAAAATTATACTAATTGACACAGTATCATTAATTTCTGGGGGACTAGTGGTGTCCAACCTCAATTGCCATCTAAGCTCTTTCCTAAGCAGATGGCCTTTAACTATTACACCTCAAGGGGCCCTATTCACTTGCTCAATAACTATAAATTCAAAACTGTGTGTTTCAAACTCCAAAATGTACCTATACAATGTGTTTGTCTTTTGTCCTATTTTAATGTTTGATGTGTTCATACATCCTATCCCATATTCTTCTGGTGGTCATACCGACATAGAATGCATCACAGGTTTTACAGTTCACCAAATACACCACATTCTTTGATTCACAATTAAAATGGCCTTTCAACTGAAACATTTGCCCCCTCACAGTGAATTTTTGCAGCCCTTTTAATACATGGGCATTGGGGGAAATGGCCACATTTAAACATACCTTAATTATTTTTGTTTTTATTATAAGAATTATTGGCAGATTCTTTACTTTCCAAATAGTGTTTTAAAGCCTTCTCTTTTTTTATGTACTACATTTAGTTTTCTGCTTATAAGGCCATCATTCATAAGGAAAACCCAATATTTAAGACTCTCCACAACGATTTTATTATCTAATGTATAGGTCATTATACATAATTGATTACTCTCAAAATTAGTTTGAGAATTAGGGCCAACCACCACTTTGTCTAAACCCATTCCCTTTTGTTAAGGGAATATCAGTGGTTGGAAAACACCACTCATGCTTTCCGCAAAGACTTCATTCTTGATTTCAGTAACAAAATTGACCGGATACCCCCTAATAAAAACATATCAGCCACAAAATCACATTCCTTCAAAAACACCTCATCATCAGATACCATTCTAGCCAAGCGGACCAACTGGCCCTTAACAACAGCTTTCTTTTGGTGCATAGTGTGCCAACTATTAGAATGCAGATAGGTGTTCAAAAAAGTGACTTTTCTATATCAGAGCAATATTCCTGCTTGACTATATCTTTAATTAACTTCACATCCAAATGCACTATTTTTTTCACTATTAATAGTATGGGTAAATTCCAAAAATTCAACTGTATTATTAATATATTCAGTTAATTCATTCAACTTATTTTTTGTGTCCGCCCATAAAATTAATATGTTATCTGAACATCTAGTATAAACCCCCCAGGAATTTTTATAAGCACTGTCAAAAAGACACTTCTTCTCCCAGAAGGACATAACTATATTGGCAAAGCTGGAGGTAAACTCTGCCCCCCCCCACAACTTCCTTTACCTGCTTAAAGTATTGTCCTTCAAAGTAGATACAGTTAGTCTGCAGCGCTATTTCCATTAAAATAATGGCAGTTTTTACCTTATCTGTTGCAATTAGACCTTGTTCAAATAAATATTCCTCAAGTCACTCTAACCTTAGTTGACATGGAATAACTGTGTACAAATTTTTAATATTTATAGTGACAAAAAAGGCATCCTTGACAAAACATAAATCATTAATTTGACTCAACAAAATGCCATGAATCTTTACACAAAGCTGGTAAAGCATTCACAATGTCCTTCAATAAATGATCTAAGTATTTTGCAATAAAAAAAGTTTTGGACCTGGTACCATCTACAATTGGTTTAACAAGTGGATCGTTCAAGTTCTTATGTAATTTAGGATATCCATAAATTCCCACAATTACTGGATGTGCATTGGACATATAACCAAACTCTTATTTTGTTAGCTGTCCCTGGAATAACATCATTTAACATTGCATTAATTTTGGCTGAAGCAATATTGATTTCATTTTTAGATACTTCAGGGCATGACTCTTCCAGTAATAATGCAGTCATCTTATTATTATAGTCTATCCTATCCATAAGCACTAATCCACCCACTTATCAGGTTTCATCATCCTGATAGATTTATCATTACAAAGATCTTTTAACAAAGTAACATCCTCCTTAAACATATTATATTATTTATTCCTTACAGGTTGATTTAAAATATACCTGATATCCAATTCACACAATCGCTCAAAGAATTGGATAGTGTGATTTAAAGGGGGGTTAAAACAATTAGATTGTTTAACTGTTTCACTTTGAACTTAACTTTCTACACCATTGTTGGGAAACTATAATGCTAGGTTCAGCTTATGTGTAAAATGTTTCAAGTCTATTAATGTTTCGTCAAGTCTAGCCCTTCTTGAGGGTACAAAAGTCAAACCCCTTGCCAACAAATCAGCATGTTGAACACTCACCTCTCTGCTTGAAAAATTATACAACACAAAGTCGTTCTGTTCATTAGTCGCTAGTTTTCGAGACAGTATTACTCCACTTTCACAACTTGTCATTACTATCTCTTCTTGTTGGAATGGTAGAAAACTCTCTTGGGTTTCACTCCCTGTCTGTAATATATCTCTTTGTCTTCCTGATGTCTCCCTCTATTCTGTTGTTGATTCATGTTCCATATCCTTTTGGATGTCTGCACTACCACTTCCTCTAAAGGAACCATTTGCTTCTGAAGACCACTGGATGCCTTAGGTGATGTCACTCTTGAATCACTTCCCATTGGTTGACTCCAATTTTCATTCCCCCTGTTGGACTGAACACCATACTGTAAGAGGTACACCTGCCCCTTCCTGTACACATCAACTTCTCTTTGTAATTTTTTATTTTTCCTTCTTTGAAAAAACACAAACATTATCCACCTTATCAAATATATAGCCAAAAGTAATGTTATATTAGTCAAACAGTAAATCTTCCTGAATAGACTTATTTAACAAGTCTATGTCCTGAGATAACTGGTCGATCTGTTTATTATTGTGCTTCACAGTTAATTTCATTAATTCACATCCTGTTTTGTCAAACAGCTCCACTAACTCCTGGTGAAACTCTAACCCAGCCTGAACTCCAGTGGGGAATCTCCACACAGAGGGTGTGCCAGGACAGATTGTGAAATGTGTAACACAGGTAGTAGAGAACTCCATATTATTAGAACTAAAACACCACACTATGTGTCCCAACACTTGACCTTTACAATATAAAGGTAACACGTGTTATAACAAGTGCATCCAACAGTTCAGTCGTTAACTTTATGATTGCTGTCATTAATGCACTGGATTAACAATTTCAGCATTTTAACAATTTTATCAGTTAACATATTAAGACTCTGACACATTATGAGTGCATGTTTGTTACCCCTGCCTAAATGCATAACAATAAGTTGGAAATTCCACAGGAAAACATTACTCATGTTTGCAACTTAATTACTATAAATGACTGTACATGAGTCTGAAGAAGTGATCAGTTGCATTGCAAAGCATTTACTCTTGTACCTTTCATTAAAGTTTTACCTTTTTGGAATTTGGATACCTACTCAGCCGTGGTCAGTTCATTTATTTTATTTTTGTTACATGTAATATAGCCTGAGACTATTTTGCATTTGATAATATTAAAACAGTTTGCAATGTCTGCTCAATGAAATGTTGTTTTTCCAAAATAAAAAATATTGTATCTTAACTTTGTCTTTGTACTCAACTTTGTACTCAGCTTGATTACTTTAAGATTGTATGGCTTCAGCTATTTTTTTCACATATATTCTTTTAAAATAACATATTTGACATGGAAACTGAAAAATGGTAGTAGTTCCTGCTAATTGTACTATATAAGCCAATCCATATATAACTAAACACATCTATTTTACAAACTGATGTGCTAGTTGGAGATAATGTATCCAGATTTATGCAGCCCTCTGAAACATACTTTGCTTTGGATAAGTAAATTTGCATATTGTCCAATAATTCAATTTTTGCATAATAAGTTATACTGGATCACAGCCACAGCTGCATGCACAAAAATCTAGGTTAGGCATAAGTTCATTTCTCCTTTCTGAGTAGATGGAACGGGGTGACACTATGCCTTTCAGCCTAACTATATATTGCACTAAATCTAAAGCGAATTCCCAACAAGCAAGCCATTTTTGTGCATATACTGAGGAGTAAGTGCATGTAAAGGTCAGTCACTATGAGCATGATTGAACCCTAATATGTTCAATCATGTCATGCATTGTTCACTAAAAATGGGATAGTTGTAAAGTTGCTATGAGTGGACAATGTCTGCTTCCGGGTCTACTTTTAAATTTCGAAATCTCAAAACCTCGAACCTCTAAATCCTGACGTTAAAAAGTTCAACGTTTTGGAATCTTGAAATGTAACAATGGAGATCGCTGTATAGTATGGAACAGGAACATTACCATTCTCTTCACTATAGTGCGATCTCAGAGTTGGTATATTTAAGTAGCAAGGGTGTGGGAGGTGCAGGGGGGACTTGCCCTCCTGTAAAAACATGATTTCTGACCTTTCCTTTTTTTAGGTGTTTTTTTTTTATTTTTCATTTTGAGTTTCCAAAACTTTGAACTTCTCAACATCGGGATTTAGAGGTTCGAGTTTTTGGGATTTCAAAATTTAAAAGTAGACCCCTGGTTCCCCACGTGCAGGCCCCCTTTTCCCAGGAACTGATATATTGCATTTCCCTGATGCATCTTCATTCAGTGAAATTGTAAGATCACAGTTCATGTAAACCTCTATGTAAGTTACTGCAGGGTTATGCTCATTTCTCTGTGACTATGTAACCAGGAAGTTTTTATATTTAAGTGAGTTGGTGTGAAGAAGGAGGGGCCTCGCCATCTTGCTATCCTGCAAAAATATAGGTTCATTGTTTTGGGGTTTGTGTTTAGGGAGCTTGTATTGTTGATCATTTGTGATCTACCAGTCAAGGTTTTGAGGTGCTGGGTGCCAAATATTCAGAGTGGAAGAATTCTAAATTAATGTATATATACGTATATATATATATATATATATATATATATATATATATATATATATATATATATAAAACTTTCACATTATTATTTTTGTTCTTTGTAAAATAAGTTCAGCCACCATGGTGCAACATGTTTTAAATATGAAAAGGAACACTATATTAGGAATATCAAAAAGAGGAAAAACTGTAATTCATCCATTACATACCCCAAACTCCTATTTTATCTTTGCCTATTATAAGGGCTTTTGAAATATTGGATTATGACTGGTTTTAAGACCATTATATTTTTGTACTAGTTAGCACACCTGTTGAGACTTGGAACATAGCCAAATAATACTCATCAGACAACAAGGCTTCAGGTCTTCTTAGTTGTTTCACATCTGTCTAAAATGTTTAGCAACAAAGGAACAAGATGCTATAGTATTCTGGAGAAGATAAATGAATATCAAGCTGCTACTCATGTTCACAGAGTAGAACATTGCCCTCTCTGATAACAGGGCACTGACATTTAAATCCATCAATGTGGAAGGCACAAATATAAGATAGTATGTGGAATATTATGGAAATAGTGATGCCTGATTTGCACCATACACTGAATTCTGTTTTTTTTTTTTTTGCATTAATTATATGGCATCATCAGAATCTGTGCAAGGTCTGACATCACTAGAGCAGAAGAAATAATTACTGCTCAGCTGAAGATAACCAAGTATAGGCTTAAATAGTCATGAGGTATCCAGCATACAGCTACATCAAAGGCCATTCTTAGCTGGTTATCAGTTCTATGGTATCTAGTAGTGTTTTTAGTCTCTCATTCCCCAGAGGAACAACTTTAATAGACAGTTTGTGATTCTTGATAAGGATAGCAATGTAGCATAAATATTTAGAATGTCAGAGATCACCATTCCATTTTGCTGCCTACCTTACTACCTGCAATACATTACAAAACTTTATAAAATTTTAGTTTAGCATTAGCATAACATTACAACAGATCTGACATATGTAAGATGATTCTTATTGGTCATACATCAAAAGGTTTGAGAGTATCTGATTTTTGTCTTAAAGCAGTTGCAGATTACATCCCATAACACCACTAACCTTCCCTGATGTTCATTAGTGACAACACTGACTTACTGAGTTTAATATAATACCAGTCTCCACACAAATGATTAGAGGTCTAAAAAATTAATCAAGAACACTGTTTCCAAGTGTATTCCTTTCTGCATTAAACGGTAGTTCTGATGGAAAGTGCAAGTGTGTGTGTGTGTGTGTGTGTGTGTGTGCACATTTTTACATCCTATATTATAAAATATATTTTTAAAAGCTGTGATGATTTGTTAGCTAGTTTTGGCTGCATTCCAGATGAATGCATTATTGTTATTATTATTTTGTTTGTTTAACAGGAAAATCCGACTAAGCGGGTAACCAGTTTCAGAGGAAGCTTGGGAAAAAAATCTGGATAGTGATACAAAGGAACATTGCCATTACATGCACAACTATAGCATGAAATATTAACTGTTAATGCACATAGACTAACACAGAATACAAAATAAGGATTGTCTAAAAAGTCTACACATTATCTATATGTATGTCTTTGTCTCTCTCTCTCTCTCTCTCTATATATATATATATATATATATATATATATATAGTGTTGTTAGAATCTAAATTAGCATTATTTAATGCCTCATGATGAGATCTAAACATTTCTAAGATTTCATTCTGTCACTTGCCTATGTTTTTTCCTTGTGTTGTCAGTAAGTTCTTTTATATAGCTTGTATTAGCTGAATTTTTTGATTTAACTGCCAATCTATGCAGATTTTTTGGATTTGCAGAATATGATTGTAATTTAAGCCTCTGTAGATTTATGATTCAAGATTTCTACATACTTTGCATAGTTTGTATTTATATCTTTGTTATTTAAATTATTTTTAGTGCATCAATTTTTGTTTGTAATGTTATTAGCTCGTCATCGCATTGTTTCTTTTTGTTTAAATACCAGTTTTTAATTTTACCATAAAGATATGATTTTAATGAATCCCAAACAATGGTCTTAGAAGTCTCATTATTGTCACTGATAGCAAGAAATTACTTAGTTTAATTTAGCAGCCAGTCTTTAAACCCATTGAGTTTCACAATGTAACAGGTAATCTTTGCCAAGCTATCAGATCTTTTGGACTGATATTAATCTTAAATAAAAGAGCATTGTGATCTGACAAAGGGCAACAACTAATTAAAACTCATGAGTTTTAGAAATTAGACTATTAGAAATTAATACTTTGTCAATACCTGTCTGTGTTCCATATCTATACAAATAGCGCATGTAGTTTAATGATTCTGGTTCTTTTATATCATATATGTCTCTGAGATTTGAGGAATTAATAACATTTTTTAGTTTTTTAGCTGGAGCAGACAATTTGAAGTTATCATTTTTGGTGGTAACCTTTTTAGTAAGAATACAATTAAAATCTCCAGCATAAACTAGGTCTCCTTTGGCTTTAATAAATATTAATACTAAATATTCATTAGCAGTTTCTGTATTGATACCAGGGATCCAATATGTACTAGCTAAAGTGATGTATCTTTTATTCCACTCTAGCACTACTAAACATAACATACCATTCTTCTCTGAAAAAGTGTATAATATTTTGGGCACCAGGAAAGATTTGTTCCACAGTATCATAGTGCCTTTTCTCTTAGCCTGGAAATGAGATTCCACAAGTGTTGTGTAACCGTTGAAAGATATTCTCTCTCTAAGTCCTTTTTCATAAAGTGTGTTTCTTGTAGAAATGCTATGTCTATTTTATTCATTAGACTTTCTCTTTTTATGGGATTGTTCAGGCCATTAATATTTAAACATAAACATTTATATGCATGCATTTATAAAGAGACAAATGTCATTTTTAAAGTTTGTTATGGGCTCAAATTTAAAACAACACATATCTAATGAAACAAGTATAACTGTACACAATCCTAAACATGGAAAGATAGATTCCTGGTTTGATGAATGCATCATCCAAACCACCATCTTCACACCCTAAGACTCTCGTCAATATCCATCAAGTGCTTCTGCCTTCATTTAAATACTTATACAGATTAAATATGAGAATAAACCTTTTAACAATATAAATATGATTTAATTCACAATAACTAATGTCATACAAAAGAAAAAAAAATGCAGCATAGCTCCATACAGAGTATATAAAAGTGAAATATACTAAATTCTAACAAACAATATAACTTTATGTTGATTAATCTGACTGAAGTTACTAATTATAATATCTTAATTCCTGGTACAAAATAAAATATAAAGAAACAAAGAACATAAATAATGATAATAATAGTTTATTATGAAACTAAACCTATTTTTTACATTTATGAAAACTATCTGCATTTGTCATAAAGTAAGTGTAAAATAAATATAATATATCTAATATTCTTATCCTTCCCTCCTCTTCTTCCCTTTCTTCTGTACAATATTAAGGTATCTGATTTATGTTATTGTATAGTTCTGCATTTTATTGATCTTAAAGAGCTTTAAGAATATCTCATTAAATTTCCCATCCCGCATCCCTCTCCCCCTCCCGATTATCATTCAGAAATTATCTTAATCCACTGATGTAGATATTTAGATAGGGATTATATGCACCTAAATATACCATTTAATAGATCAGCAGACATAAAGATTAATTATAGTCAAACATAACTTCCACTATAGATTAATCTCATATTGGATATCAGAGAACTTCTATTAACTTATATACATTGAAACATACAAATATATGAGAGGAGTTTGGCTTATCATGCTTGATCAGCATCTAGTAAACTTAGTGAGATTTATTTTATACATTTTAGTTATTAAAGCTGAACATGTAACTAGTTAGTAATGAAATAAACTTGCCCTTACAACTGAATTATAAACTTCTACCTAAATTTTATACATATCTTTAAATTATCGACATAAATATGGGGGATACAGTACCATTCATGTATAAAATCTTTACATAAACTATATCCTCTATTAAAACAAGTTATTTTAGGTAAGTAATTGTGTTTCTTATACTCCTTGCAAAAAAAAAAAAAAATGGGGAGATAGTTTCTCATGTATTAACTACTCAATACCTGCCTGAACCCTATTCAGAAACTAACCTTCAAAACTCTTAACTACTGTACAATGCATTTGACATCTATAGAAGCTTGTTTATTAAATGAGTAGTGCAGTTAACATAATGAGTAGGAAGTTATGCATGCATTGTGAAGAAATAGGCAGGTAAATATAATGATGTAGCATTAATAGTATAACTGAGAATAAGTCACATTACTGGCAATATAAAAACAACTTTATATCAGAAACTGTATTAAAAAACTACTATGCATAATGTATTGAATCATTTCTCTCATGAGATGTGAAGCACATTCCTGAAAACTAAATGCTATGAGGTTAATACAAGCCGGTATTTCTGTGATTAAACATGAAGATGATTATTTAAATGCAAGAACATCATTAAAATAATAGAATACAGCTTCTTTTTAAGTTATAAGCTGTAACTTACAGGTTTTAGAGTCTAAATAAGCTGCAATCTTCTTAAAAACAACTATACACTGAGACACCATTTCCTTCATCACAGATGTTAAACAGTGTGCGACGTGAGTTCAAAGGTTATCTGGCTCAGTCTTTCGGTTCCCACGCTCATACAGTGTCCTCAGGGCTCGGGGGAGATATAGAACTGCTTGAGGAATGGTTCTAGTGAAGCTTTTCAACTTTATGGCGTCAATACAAGTCTCAAGGTTAGTAAAATATGCAATTTGAAGAAAAAGCCTTTTTAACAGGTGCTTGCATGTTAAAATCCGGAATTTAGTGCATTTAAAAGATAAAAAAGAAACTGTTAAGTAGGTTTTACAGTAAATGTGTTCCCCAGCATAAAACATCACCCCTATCAATGTAACCTCATTAAACACACTCTAAATAAATAATTACATAGCTTTTAACTAACAATAAGGGTAATAACCACACTTAATTGACTGCAATCAACTGCTGTTAATACAAGCCAAGGAATCTTCCTAGCTGTATTTATATGACACACATCCCCCATTTCCCTTTCAAATGGAAAAGCTGTCGACTTAATGTTAATACTGTATTTCTCTACTGAAAGCATGTTACTAAGCCATACAAAGGAATGTTCTTTAAGTGTACATTATCTATATAATAAAAAAGGTCCTTTTAAAACATATTATGTTTTCCTGCAAGGGCTAAGTCACTACCAACAAGCTTTAACATTAGAAAGTATTAGATGCTTGACTAACTCTATATAATAAACATTACTAAAATAGAAACTGAAAGAGAGAAATGAGTAGAGAGAGGAAAAAAAAAAGAACTAATAAGAAGAAGAGGAACAAAGGAAAACAATAAATATGCTATATATTTTTTTAAAGGTGTAATAAAGATTTTACCTTGGAATATATTTGCTGGTTTCTTATCTTTGAAAAGAAAAAAGTCTATTGCAGGCAATAAAGGGAAAAATGAGTTAACTTACTTCCCTTTAAGTTTGTTAGTAGTTTTATCGCTTGTTATTTTTTTCCATTAGTAGCTTATTTTTTTTAAACTTGATAAAGAGAGGTCTATGTCTTCTAGTTTATCTAATATATTGTTTCTTCTGACAAAATCAGTAGCTTCTTCTAGATTGTTAGAGATTTTCTGTCCATCTGGTAAGTTAATCCTTATTCTAGCTGGAAAAAGGAGCTGAGCTTTTATGATAGCTTTTTTAAGGTATTTGATTAGAGGAATGCATGCTTTCCTTTTAGTTATAGTTGTAGATGTATAATAATTGTCAAATCTAATGTTCCTTCCATTGTCTTGGATGAGGTTCCCTGCCCAAGCAGCTCTCAGAACTAAATCTTTATCCTGAGTAGATAAAAATTTGACAATAACAGATCCATAGCTGGCCTTAGGCATAGGCCAACTAGGTGGCCGCCTAGGGTGCCGCTGTAGCAGGGGCACTTTTCCACTATTTATTTGGTGTAGGTAGACCAGGATGGGTCACCTGGGTGGTGTGGGGGGGGGGCACCGTGGAACCCTTTTGCCTAGAGCACCAGCTGACCTAAGGCCACTGCTGAATAGATCTCACTGAGGATGAATTTTTTGAGAGAGATGGATTAGAGACCTGTGAGCTCTCTTGATTCCGAATTACAGGGGCTCAGGAAGGTTTAATATCTTAGGTAACCAGTTGTTCAAAAAAAAAGAATCATGTTGTTACCTTCAGTCTTTTCAGGGACCCCATAAATTCTAATGTTATTTCTTCTTGCTCTTGATTCCAGGTCCTCTATTTTTTTCTGTTAAGAAATTATTTTGCTTCAGAAAAAATTTAATTTGAGTATCATTCTCCATTTGTCTTCCATCTAATTTGTTGATAGATTCCTGTATGCTGGCAATTTGGTCTGAATGTTTTGTGATTATTTCTTTCAAATCTTCAATTTGTTTCCTGCTTTCTTTCTTCATGTTTTCCACAAGTGGAAATTTGAATATTGGCCAGTATAATGCATGTCAAGCTTACATAAATAAAGCACATGTAACATATCCTGACATTTCAATCGAAGCATGCGTGACACTGCTTCATGCCACATTAACATAACTGAACTTTGAAAAAAAAAAGAATATCTTGTAAATGTCAACATGATAGTATGATGGTGACCTGCATTGTTGAAGAATGCAGTCTGGCTCAGTAAACTGCTGATGTGGTTTATAGAAGTAGTTCAGCATGCCTTTTCTTTTCCCCCTGCATGTGTTCCATGAACAGTTATGTCAGTGTGAGAATGTAAATGCGAGATGCAGCTGAAATTTATCCCCCCCCCAGTCATTACCTGATATACCAAAGGAAATATTGTTAACCACATTCTACACAACCATCACTAGGGAACAATTTTGCAATGTACTTTCCAAGCAAAAGCATGGTACATCAATGGACCCCAATAACGTCCATGGATGTTACTACATAGCATGAAACACAACCTGTCTGGTCCACTTAAATCACTTTTCAACTGTAGCCTATGTTGTGTGCACAAATAATGGAAGATGGCCACAGTTGTTGTTGTTGTTTTTCTTTTGGCTTTTCCTGGTTAGGGGTCGCCACAGCGGAACTCCAGTCCACTAATGATTGGCAGTAGATTTTTACAGTGCCGAGGTTCCAGCTCGATGCCCAACCTTCAACGAAAGCACGCCCATTCACGCATGTCTTTCGAATGCTACTCGACTGCGGGGAGGACATACAGACTCCACACAGAATGCGCTCCAGCCGAGAATTGAACGGGAGAACCATGACAAAAACTCCGGGACAATAAAGGCCCATAAATCTGACGAGACTCTCATGTATCCCCATGTAAAGATTCATCATGGACATGATTAATGATGGCATAGATAACATGCAAATGCAGGCCCTGTCACAGTTTGGCTTTGTTAAAGGAAAATCATGCCTATTAAATGTGGTGGACTTCAATGAGGTGGCAAAAAAAGCAATGGATGTAGCCAAGCCTGTGCACACAGCTTACCACAACCTGGCTAAGCATTTTGATACATTACCCATCACAGATAATACAGAGGCCACATCCAACAGGAACACATTCACTACCAGAGTCCACCATGGCTCACTACTGGGGACACTTCTTTTTGGCATCTACTTCCTGAAGTGGAAGCAAACAGTGAAGGTTCATGACTAACTAACTCTGCAGATGATAGCAAGCTGTAGGTTATCATTGACCCCCATGCAGACACAAGCATTTTTTCAAAAAGGCCTATCTATGATTAACAAAGGGTGGCAAAGTCATGCTCTTAAAATCAATTGTAAGAAATGCATAATTCTACCCTTTGGAAAGTCAGCCATCATGGATAAATAACATGTCGATAATATGACTACAACAGTCAAGCCAGTTGTCATGAATCTGTGTACACATGTAGGCAGTAGCCTTACCTTCGACCATGATGTGGCCAAAGTATTGAGGAAATCATTTTGTCTTGCACAAGTTATAAGTAAGGGCATTGCAGCTAGGTTAAAAGAGGTCATTCTCACACTGTGGTCTCCCCTTATCACAACAATTATAAGGTACAATGCTCCCTTCAATACATACCTGACCTGGCATATGCAAAAACTGAAACTACCTCAGAGTTTCAATAAGCAAAGAGTACAGGGCATAACAGATATGCCTTACGCAGAAGTCCTTAAAAACATTTCTCTCTATTCACTCATATATATTTCTGAGGGATGACATAATTGGATTACAAGGTATCCGGAAATACCCCATTTATGAATCTCTTGCATATTCATAAGTCTAACAGAACCATAAATACAAGGTGTTATGACCACAATTTTGTCTGTGATTTAAACAGAACATGCTGGAGGGTCAGATATGTGTCCCAATGACCGCACCTCCTATGAACAGGCTTAAAATCCATGTGTAGGTGATTTTCTATATTATACATTTTAAGTACAACATAGATCAATGTACAGTGATTTGTAAAGTTACACAGGGACTGACACATGTCCATTAAGGAAAGTGGTACCTTAGAAATGCCTGCCACTCAATCTCCTGTTTATAAACAGGACATCATCATTCTTTTGTGAAACTTAATGTATGCTTAGCAACACCCACCTGGATCATTAGCATAGTAAAAGTCTCTGAATGTAGACATCTATAAATTGTACTGTCTGTATGTAAAGATTCATAGGAACAGAAGGGTCATTGTTAAAATGAGGAGAAAGTGATATGACAATATTGTGGAAACTACGCAAGCCATATAACAAACATCTGAGTCAGGCAGCATTAGAATTTGCAGAACACCCATCAATATAATAAATACAACAGTAACAAACATTTGGTATGTTCAATCACCGCAGCCTGTGACATATGAGCATGTAATATACGTTGTACTAACAGTATTGTATGTGTACAACTGTATGCATTACATGCCTACAATTAGTACCATTCAGTAGCCTGCAAAATTCAAACATCCTGATGATGTTTGCTGATTATGAACTATTGCAAATAAATGCCTACCTGCTCAAGTGTCATCAAACCTGGGATATAACTGTGTTTAACAAAAAACACTCAAGGTGCTGTACACAGATGCAATACCAATGTCGAACTGAAGGGCTTGCTGATTATGAAATGTTTCAACGAAGTGTCTATTTGCACCAGTGTCAGAAAACATAACTGTGTTTCAACAAAAACACCAAAGGTGTTGTAGGCAGATGCAGTACCAATGTTGAAATGAAGGGAATGCCACACAGTCTGCAAATGACAGTGTGAACACTGACATCATTCAATTTATGAACAGGCAGGCTGTGCATAGGTTCATAGGATGATAATAGGCTATTGGCTCTGAGGCCCTTATAAGCCTAGCCAAGAATTTTGCCTATGTTCCCTCAAACTCAGCACCTGATTCCCCTGTCCAGCAGGGTCACAGGTGGGATCTCAGGGGTATATTTTCTGTTTCCCATCCAGTCATCCATGTTCCTCTTAAACAGGGCTAGAGAGGTACTCTGCTTGACATGGAGAGAGAATCTTTTACACAGACAGGGGAGTCTTTTGGACACAAACCTATCCCACTAACAAGTTATATTAATGTCACTGACCATGTTAAGGCTTTGCATGTGGGTTGTGCGAGTGTAGTTTGTCTTATGGATATGCAGCAACTCCATCAAGGCTGGGTCTGAAATGGCCTTGTATGCCAGACACAGGTCACCTCTGAGCAGTCTGTATGAGACTGAGTAGAGGAACAGAGCTTTTAGCCTCTCTGTATAGGATAGGTGTTTGAGACCCTAGAGTTTCTGGTCAGGAACCTATGTGGACTCTCTAACTGCTGCATGTCCTTGGCAAGGTACACGCCGAAGAGGGCATTGTACTCGATAATGGGTCTGATAAGGGACGAGTACAGGGATGTTATGACCTCCTTGCTCCTGGATGAAATACCCTTATTTATGAGGTGGGCCATGTAGAAAGCCTTCCGTACAATGGAGGCAACGTGGTGGTCAAAGGTCAGGTTGCCATCAACCTGGGTGCCCAAGTCCCTCACGACTGACTGCATGCTTAGTACATTGTTATTAATGTGATAATTAGTGGGGATGACATTTTCCCCAAAGGGGATACTGATGCATTTCTTGGCATTCAGTTTGAGGCCATGCTTCTTGCACCAGTCATTAGTTTGGGTAAGGCCCTTTTGGAGGATGTTCACATCACTAGGGGAATTTAAGACAGTATCCAGCTTGCAGTCATCGGAAAACTTGGTCAGTCATAGACCACTGGTTTTAGCTTGCACCTCAGAAAAGTATATCCCAAACAGTAGAGGCCCCAAGACCGATCCTTGGGATACACTGCTTGTTACGGGTCTACTACTAGAGGTGGCTTCTCCTACTTTGACTGAGTGGGTTCCATCAGTGAATCATTTAGCTACCCATTTGGTAGCAAACAGGTTGATGCCTAGTTGGGAAACTTTATTTATTATGCCTGAATGGGGAATGGTGTCAAAGGCTTTGGCTAGGCCAAGGTAGGTGGTGTGCACCGTCTTCTTCTTGTCCATGACTTTGGTGACTGTTTCAAGGAAGTTGACCAAGTTTAACAGACATGATCTCCTTTTGACAAAACCAAACTTAAGCATTTGGAGGTTGCCAATGGATATCTTACATGTATCTTTATGCTTACTTAATACATTTTTTTCAAGAATTACATGCAGCATTTCTTTCTTGTCATTAATAGCCAACAGATTATTGTCTTTGCATGTGTCATCTTCTTGTACCTCTTTGAACCTTCTGATTTTTGATCTTATTATAAGTTCACTTAAGTAGTTTTATTTTAGTAATTTATTGCCAGATAGGAAACTACTCACCATAGGCCCAACTTCATGGAAGTCTTAACTTAAAAAGTATGTCTCATTGCTAAAACTCATCTTTTTTCTGGAAAATCTTTTATGTAATAAAGAAAAAAACACCTGTAATGTTCCTCAGATACTTCATCAAAACAGTTAACTCATTGGCTATTTCATTCATACAGAAAACAAAAATAACAAGCCAGTAATTAGTACCTATAAATTACATTTCTGTAATCATTAGGAAGGTTTGAAAAGAATCATAGATTTCAGGAAATAAAATTATTTTCAAGCTTATTCAGCACAGTAAATCTAACGATTGTATCCACATTGGACTAAGTCTTTCTAAGCTAAATATATGAAATATGTTATTTACGCCTTAGCAGTGTTGCACTTAAAGGATACTCCAGCCTTCTTTATTTTCTTATAAAACATATTTGCAGAGCCAGCAAATAGATAAAAAAGTTGGATTAAATAGTGAAAGAAAAATGATTTTGTCCTGACTAGTTATTTACAATCCTAGCTTCTACTTCAGCTCTGGTATAATTAATTCACCCTTAATCTCCAGACTGTCTAAATTAAGAATGGTTTCATTTACTCTCTAATTAGAAAAAAAAATCATTTTGCTTCAAAATGATACACTTTTTTCTGTTACAGGTAATATGCTTTTCCATTTTTCTTTAAATACCACACACTGATTCTAACATCAGCAAAGAATCGCCAGTAACTGTCTTCAGATGCTGCATAATTATCCAGTGGTAAATTATTTTGTGAAGCTCTGGTACACTGCAATGCCTAGTTAATCTTGCCAAGTCAACTTATTTTGAGACAACCATTGCATCACTATATCAGTTTAAAACATAAAGCAGATGTTTTGGAGTATAAAGAAGTCTCAACTATCTTAGATATGTTTGTTATAGGTGACTACATCCTAAGCCTCAAGGATTCATGCTTATGTTAAACAACAGTCTATCTCTGTGTGTGTGTGTGTGTGTGTGTGTGTGTGTGTGTGTGTGTGTGTGTGTGTGTGTGTATATATATATATATATATATATATATATATATGTGTTTGTGTGTGTGTGTGAGTGTGTGTGTGTGTATCTTTATCTCTGTCTTGGTCAGTGTGTATATATACACACATATATATATATATATATATATATATATATATATATATATATTGGTGTGTGTATATGTATGTGTGTGTGTATGTGTGTGTCAGCGTATGTGCATGTATGTATGTACTGAGAAATAACCAGTTATGTCTTTTAGTACTTCTTATTTATTTATTTATTTGTTAACTAGGTAGACTGGCTGGCCCAAGTGCCCTTTTTACAAATGATCCAGGTCAAAGTCAGTACAAGGAATATATATACACAATATACATTATACAGATTTAGCATTTTTTATCAAAATGCTCAAAAGCCAACATCAGTTTGGTCAGCATGCTTTGGTCAACAGAAAAAGATGTTTAACAGAAGTGTGAGATCAACAGGTCTTGGGTATGTGAACATATCCTTTCCCAGGAGATTGTGCAATCTGGGAGTTGGTATAAATAATTAGCAGGGGTGTGAGGAGCACAGTCCCTCAGATGGAGTGCCCCCCCGTGCAACACTTGCTTTTTTTTCCATGCTCAGTTGTTAGCCCTTGGACCATGCACAGTAACCCGTCAAAGTTTTGTTATCAAAGTTAATTAGTCATCATTTCAGAAGGTGACATCTTGTCCATTCAAAATATATATAATCAATAAAAGTTTATTGATATTGCTGGTATATAATGAGGCATTTAACTACATTTATATGGCAATATCACACAAAGTACTATAAATCTATCATATTTATATTACCCACTGAAAAAGATTAAGTTAAAGTTCCCAAACTGCACATGTTTTACCTAAAATACTCACTAAACCTTCCTACTGCGGTGGTGGTGCTGCGGTAGTGTTGTCACCTCACAGTAAGACGTTGTCCTGTTCGATTCTCAGCTAGAACGTTTTCTGTGTAGAGACATGCGTGAATGGGTATACCTTTGTTGAAGGTTGTGCATCAGGGCCGGCAACTCGGCATGTAAAATTCTACTGCCAATCATTAGCAGACCAGAGTTCCGCTGTGGCGACCCCTAACCGGGAAAAGTCGAAAGACACAACAACTCACTAAACCTGCCTAAGTGGAGGAAACCAACTTACTGTAGCAGCTTACGATAACAGTCAGGATTAAAATGATTTAGTTTGCTAGAATTAAAACAAACAGCTTTAAGAAACTTTAAAATTTAGAGAGAGTTAAGTAGTTTGTCTTCTTTCTCTGATTCTCTCCTAGTGCTGTGTCCAGATCCATAGCGAAGCCAGGGAGGGATGTTCAGGAGGGTAGTTTTGGTGTGGTTTGGAAGTATCTCCATCTGTTCAGTGGCCTGCAATGAAAATTAACAGCAAACAACTAAAAAAATAACAGGATCTAAAAGTAAGCTCAAGCAGACAAGTCATCTATCTTCATTTTGAAAATAAAGAGGCAGGATGCGGCTCGTTCTTTTGCAGGAATTCTTTATTGTAAGGTCTTGTAGGAAGCTATGCAAGCTCTGTTCAGTGCTAGTTAGCTAGAGAAAAAGCAATTCTATTTATACGACCTAAATGGGATGTGTCCCAGTCGATCTACCAACAGCATGCAGTTGGTGTGTGTATGAGGTTTCCCTTTATTATGCGGTTTGTAGTGATGTATTGGGAAAGCCCAGGAAAACACTTTTCTCCCTGTGAATGCATAATCAAAAAACAGCTTTAACAATGTTTTTTAAATTTCGATTTTAGAATGTAACAACATCAAGTACAGTAACTTCTTCGTAAAAAAAAAAAAAAAATTATCTGTTGGTGACATATTCATATAGCTCATAAACAATGTAAGTTGAAATGTTCCTTTCCAACCCGCAGATGCCCGTGAGATTTTAGGATGACACTTAATTCTTCTTCTGTGTTTGTAAAAATCGTACATTGTACTTAGTGTGTAATTAAGATCAGAAGTAAGAAAACAAAAATCAGTTGAAAAGAGCTCAAGTGAGTAGAATAGGCTCGGGACTGTAGAATCCCATTTGTAAAAGTAATGGGGTAGGGGTCTGCATTGGAAGAGGGAGAGAGGATAGGGCACTGAAGTTTTTCAAGCACTTTTATTCATGTAAAACTGCACATGTTAAACACACACAAACACACAAAAATCCTGCTCAATCTCAGCTCATTCTACACTACTTTTAAACAAAAGAAGTAAACTAAAATGAAAAACAGAAAACAGGGACCACATCTTCCTTTCACTTCTAAGTATAACTAAACTAGCTCCTCATATTATGCACAAACTTCCTACAAAAATATCTCCCCAAAAGAACACAACCCACCTAAAGAAACCTCCTTTTTTTAATAAAATGAAGAAAAAATTCAAAATTAAAGAAAGAAAAGATATACAAGAAATATATGACTTTAAACAGAAATTCAGAAAAAAACATTATTCTGTTTAATCAAAAAATAAACAAATTAAAAAATATAAAGCATAAAGTTAACATATCAGAACACAGTATTAAAAGAATGGAAAAAACACAAATAAGTCAGTTTTCAATTGCCTGAGGGTTCTTTATGCTTCACCCAAAAATGCCTTTTTCACATACACAAATTATTGATTTATTTTCTGGAAAAATTAAACATCATTTTAATGACGTCTATGTTCAAATGCAAGATATTTAAATTGCGACATATATATACATTTGCAGGCAGAGTATATAGCTAGTCATGTAATGTAGAATTACCATTTTACAAATAGCTGTGACTGAAAGCAATCAAAAGTCGCAGTAATGAAGCTAAGCAACCATTTATAGTGAGAATTTTCACAGATTTCAGAAGATGCATATATAATATATTAATGTTTCTTTTGACAGTATATGTATACAAGGATTTGGAGCAGTAGTAAATGAACATGTGTGTATGTGTAATCATGTGTATATCTACAGCTATTATGGAATATAATTTCAATGAGACAATATTACTGTTAACACATAAAGATTCTAACATAAACAGAACATATTTGCCTAATTCCAAAAGCAAGCAGTAGTTTTTGCAGTCTTTTCTCAGCTAGACCTCTCAAATAAACTAGTACCAAGTAGGGCACTTTAACTTGTCAAAATTATAAACAGTTCCATAGTTCTTCAGGTGCCGGTATCTCTAAGACACACCTCAACATATTGCAAAAGGTCTGCAGCAACTTGAAGAATTTCTTTGGCTTTCCTGTAAAAATAGCAGAAATCCAATCTAGACACATTGCATTTCCTTACCTAGGAAAACAAGTTTCTCTCCCACACTCACAGACTGGCTTTTTATTTTACAAGAAGTCCCTGGGATTACTCCCAGAATTCTGTCTTGGACTCAAAGCAATCAAATATAACTACATTAGTGAGAAATAGCCTTAATACATAGACAAGAAAAACTGTCCAGCTTTGGTGGAAGTACCCATTTCCTTCCTAAAGACTGTATCTATCTTCCATTATATTCTCCTAGTGTATATCCTAAGCTAAAACCAGCAAGTAGTACTGAAAACTGCATGGAACACCACCCCTATAAACCTGGTACAAATAAAGTGAGATCTGATAATGACCATTCTTCTAATCAATAAGCCATAGAGAAAAAAAAAACAAAATTGATTGGCCTTTAGAAAAAAAAAAACTTTGAGAAAGAAATGCAAAAGCCCAACCCATTTTTCCCCAGCAAAACTGAAAATATAATTGACATCAGATGCCAACACATTTAATACACTAAAATAAGCAGCTAGTTATATACAACATAAACTGATACGTGAAAGCGAGTCAATGGAATAGACACAATCATCACTTAGTACATCTGATAATGGCAAACGGGTCATAATGGCATCAAAGAAAAGAAAAAATCAAGGAATGACATTCTAACACTTAAATATAGAAAGGAGAATTAAAACAAACACAGCTGTGTAGCAAAATAAATGAAGAAGCAGCACAAAATGTTAAAGGACTGACAATTTTATATATATATATATATATATATATATATATATATATATATATATATATTTATATATATATATATATATGTTTGAAATATTGTGAATTAATTGTTAGATGAAGTACTTTTGACAAGTAAACAATAAAATTTAAAATAATTGTTTTGCAAACAAATTATCTGCCTGCCAAAGCATTGTCTTCAGATACTAAGATAAGAAATTCAAATATATGACTATACTGTACAGTAATATGTTAAAATGATGGCAGGTAACATAGAATATAATCTAATAATTTGATATGTAATATATATTCTTTTATAAAAGAAAAAAAATGACATATCGAGATGGCTTCACACAGGATTAAAGCCTGCATGAGCACCTTTTAGAATTGACTCGTAGACACCTTGGAGAAAATACTCGTTGGTACATGGTTGATTTGTGAATATAAGAGAAAGAAAAGTTTTTCTGCATCTCTGATTTAAATATGACAGTTCTCGAAAGATGTAATTTAATAACATCTCCCCAGAAATCAGGGCATTAATTGTAAAGCTAATGCAAGCAATACATTTTGAGGAGAAAAAATCTCCACAAAAATGTATCAGGTAGCATGAACATCCTATATGGAGATAATGTGAAGATAATTCCTTCTCTTGTATTCTCTGCTGATTCAAACAACAGGAAGCACAAAAAAAAAAGGAATGATAAATTCTAACTGAACTTTGAACCCCTGTGTTTTTCTTTATATAATACATAAAGAAAGAGCAGCCATTTCAAACCCATTAACAGTTTTGCTTGATGCCATGTTTTAAAATGTATAGGAATGACCTTATATAATTAATGCATATGTACAGGAACTATTTATTTATTTAACATTTGTTTATTGGGAAAGTCCAACTTGGAATGAAGCCAATTTTCTGCGGAAGCCCGGGGAGAAGCTCTCCAGATGCATGTCTTTGTAACATAGGAGGAAACTGGAATACCCACTGAAAACCCACATGAATGCAGGGAGGACATGCAGACTCCACACAGAAGGCACTTCAGCCGAGAATCGAACCAGAGAACCTCTTGCTGTGAGGTGACAATGCTACCACTGCACCACTGTGCCGTCCATATTGGTTATACTTATGAATATGTAATTATCTAATAATTATTTACGAGACATAGGTGGCTTTACGTAATCTCACAGCTTGTTCAGACACCATAGGAAATACATTCATGAATGCACAGTTGATTAGTAAATATTACTGCTGCACATACTATTATGGAATAATTTCATTTGCCCTGCTTTGTGCTGCTAGAATGCCTTGTGTCTAGTGTTTCCTTCCACCTGTGATCACTGGACTGATGTTGGCGTCATTATGACACTTCACTGTACATTAATCCTTGATGCCTAGTGGCTTCTCCCCCTCCCAAGCCCCATACTGATATCAGTACCACTATGAAACTTCACTGTTGAGTAGTCCTTAGTGTCTAGTTGCTCCCCTATACTCCAGCCCCAGTACCACTGTTATATTTTAAAGGTGAACACAGCATATTTGCCATGTTCACTACAACAACATGGTAGGACTAGTGATGCTTATCTACATGATCAAGAAATTTCTTGAATCACTCAGTGAATAGATGCTTTCCTGGTGGCTGTTCCATGGGAGAAAGTACATGACTAATTACTATGTGTCTCTCCCTCATAATCACTCATTAGCATTCAGCATGGCCACAGAGCCAGCCCTTCATGGTGTTGCATGTCTTTGTGTTACAGGTCCATGCAGTACCATGTAAGGGCCATTCATGAATCCGCAAAGTATACCACAATGTGTATACAAAGTTGTACGTATCATGTACCTCTGTGAGTTGCCACATGATCTAAGTAAATTTCTGCAAACAAAGCTGATGTTGCATTTAAGCATGAAATACATATAACCAAATAATATAGAAATATATTCCCTATAGGCCAATATGAAATATTAACTAAATCTTACGATAAATCCAAATATTACTCTGGAAAAATTAATAATGCTAAGAATCAAATTTAATTAAACTGACACAAATAGATTGTTTTCAATGATAATTTTTGAATATTAAAATAGAATGTGTATACTAACAAATACCTAATGGATTTCTGGCCTTAGTGCTAAATATGCAAGAAAATATTTAAATATTTTACTGACGTATATGAAAGGAAGTGTAATTTTGGGAAGAGATTTTAATTGTGTACTAGGTAAGGAAGACATGAGTGCAATTAAATCCCCTAGAATCTCCATTGCTTTTAAAGCTTTAAAACATGGGTGCAATCAGTTAAATTAATCAATATGAACAGAAGAAAACAAGAAAACTCTTTAAAAAGTCATTCATTATTCACATGACTTTGTTACTCATCCTACATTGAAATTATTGTTATATCCATTGACCTAACTGACAAGGTTAGTGCATTTATAATAATAATATGCTGTATATCAGATTATAATTCTTTAACTTTCACAGTTAACAGTAAATAATAATAAGCTAGCAATATGGTGCAGAATACCAGTGTAAATTACTAAAAAAAAATAATTTAAACAATTCTCAAAAGAAATAAATATTTTTAATGACAAAGAAAGTATTAGTAGAAATACATTCTAGAATACTTTAAAATCATATATGCATGGGAAAATTACACATTAGATAAAAAAGAAATACAAGGAATGGTGCAATGAATAAACAGACATACAGCAAAAAACAGATATTGCCCAAAATTCTACTAATACTTTCTTCGTCATTAAAAAAAAATATTTATTTCTTTTGAGAATTGTTGTTTAAATACTTTTTTTTTAGTAATTTACACTGGTATTCTGCACCATATTGTTTGTTTGTCTTTTCCACTTTTCCCAGTTAGGGCTCGCAACAGCAGAACGCCAGTCTGCTAATGATTGGCAGTAGATTTTTTATGGTACCGCGTTGCCAGCCCAACGCCCAACCTTCAGGGAAGGCACGCCCACTCACGCATGTCTTTCAGAGGCCACTCGACCGCGGGGAGGACATACAGACTCCACACAAAAGGCACTCCAGCCGTGAATCGAACAGGAGAACCTCTTGCTGTGAGGCAACAATGCTACCGCTGTACCACTGCGGCTTCCTGTATTCTGCACCATATTGCTAACTTATTATTATTTACTGTTAATTGTGAAAGTTAAAGAATTATAATCTGATATACAGCATATTATTATTATAAATGTACTAACCTTGTCAGTTCTTGCTTTACAATTGCTTTTATGGAAGGCTAAGTGAATGCAGTTCATGTTACTGTTAGTTCATACTGAATAACATAATTCTAGAATTATTGTCCTAAAACAGACATACTTTGCTTTGTGCATTATATCCTGTGTGTATTCACTGTTGAATTATACAGCTGTTATCACTTGACTTAGAGGCTGCATCTTACTGCTGTTAGTCTGTGGTTTTACAGAGCTGATACTGTATGCAATATAATCAATTTTAATTATAATGTATGCAATATGATTAATTTTACTCTCCGTCTCTATTCCTTGCATGCTCTCTACTTCACATTATTGTAACCTTTGCATTAATTCTGCCTTATTTACCTTTATTTTTCAGTTTGCACGGGTTTCTTTCCTCTGTGACCCCCCCCCCCCACCTGGCATTAACTGCGTAAAGCAATATCTACTTCACCACTGAAGCTGGCTATTTTAACTTAGTAAAACCTATAGGAATCAAGAACCTGACTCCCTCCAGCTTTTCTATTGTAATAGGTGAATTACAATTTATTTTTTGTAAACTATTGAGGCTTAAAGGTGTATGCACAACAACAGTGAAGGGATCCAGCCAATTGCCACTAGATTGGGCTATAATACCTTGAATTAGCCTTACACTCACACAGTGTTCCAGTCCCAAGCATTTACTTTTTAATTTGGTAAAGTTTGGCTTTAACTTTCATTATAGTTTCTATACTAATCACAACTCTCCCCATAACTGCCAAATAACCCTGTGTGTATGCTTGCAGTGATAATTATTTAAAGTATTCCACAGCTACTCAGATCACTCTTTTGTTAGATATTGATATTTTTAAGCTTATTCCTCACTTTACACTGATAGTTTTTCAGCCCTTATCCCTGTGGGAGAGGGATCCATAAGTTCCTGGTTAATCCTGTTCTGGCTGCTCTCTTCTCCATTCTCCCTATCTGCCACTCCCACCCCCACCCCCACCCCTGATGATCTTCATTAGTCAGCCCCCTCCTAGGGTGCCATCTTTAATCAAACTCTCAACTACCTGACTCACATTCATTTCATCCTGTAGCTGTTGTACCTTCCCTACCCCTCTGTTCGTTATGCCTGCAAAGCAAGTAAGTTGAGCAGCATCCTCAGTTTGTCGCCATTACAAATTGGCTAACTCACAACACTAGTTAAAGTGTAGTTTACCCCTGCCCCCTCCATCTATTGTATTCCTAACCTTAAAATTTCCCTAGAAATACATTAACTATAGGACTCTTACTAAAAAATTGTATTAAAAATAGCAAATCTATAGCTAGAAAAAATAAGTGTTAAAACTGGTGTAATTTAAGAGCTAAAATACTTAAGTGCTAAAACTGGTGTAATTTAAGAGCTAAAATACTTACCTTACAGCTCTAGGAAGCCCTAGGAAACCTGATAGGTGCTAGCAGAATGTAGACAGAGGAAAGGGGATGTGGTGGAATAACCTAAATGCTTCCTAGAGCTGTAAGGTAAGTATTTTAGCTCTTAAATTACATCAGTTTTAGCACTTAATAAGTATTTTAGCTCTTAAATTACACCAGTTTTAACACTTAAAATTTCTAGCTATAGATTTGCTATTTCTAATACAAATTTTTAGTAAGAGTCCTATAGTTAATACATTAACTATAGGACTCTTACCAAAAATTGTATTAAAATAGAAAATCTATAGCTAGAGAAATTAAGTCCTAAAACAGGTATAATTTAAGAGCTAAAATACTTATTAAGTGCTAAAACTGGTGTAATTTAAGAGGTAAAATACTTACCTTACAGCTCCAGGAAGCCCTAGGAAACCTTGATGCATTTTTTTAGTAAGAGTCCTATAGTTAACGTTTGCCTAGAAATACATTAACTATAGGACTCTTACTAAAAAATTGTATTAAAATAGCAAATCTATAGCTAGAAAAATTAAGTGCTAAAACTGGTGTAATTTAAGAGCTAAAATACTTAAGTGCTAAGACTGGTGTAATGTAAGAGATAAAATACTTACCTTACAGCTCTAGGAAGCCCTAGGAAACCTTGCTGATTGCAATAACCCTGCTCCATTTGCCCTCTCTTCACTCAGGCTCACTTCACTCCTCCCCTCCCTGCCCCCTATTCCCACCCGCTCCCACTACCTCTACATTTATAGTAAAATAGCCACTCCCTCACTTACTACATCCAATCAGCTTTCATCTAGGTTATTTCACCACACCCCCTTCCCTCTATCTACATTCTACTAGCACCTATCAGCTTTTATCTGGCATTCTCCCATACCCTACCAGTATAGTTACCTCCATCCTTTTTCTGGTGTTGTATCACCAGGGAATACAATTCCTTAATGTAATTGCTGTATCCTTAATAATGATTTATTCCACTCTACTACCCCACCTGCTGGTCCCATACCTCCTTTCCTTGTATGAAAACCAGTTTCTCATGAGAATCCAAATCCCAAAGGGCCATACTATCACCCCAGCTGTAAATCTTCCCACCTTCAACCATACATATAATACCGGTTCCTGCTCAAATTCTTGTTCACTCTATCGACACACCTACCCCTGTCACATTAGCCCTAGTTCCAGAAACTACTACAAGCTTATAAATAAATTCCTGAAGCTTATCACTAAGTACAGACCTAGCCTAATACTTGGTGGTGACATTCACCCCAACCCTAGCCCATCCACTTCTGATATATATATATACTCCCTCTACTAGTAACATAAGCTACAATCCTACAATCAATAGACCAACTAACTCTCTCCTAGTCTGTCATCTCAATATTAGAAGCATTAATAACAAAGGACATGAACTGCATGCACTCCTGGCTGTCCACTCCCCTGAGATTCTCTGTCTATCTGAAACCTAGTTAAAACCTAACACTACAGACAAAGAAGTGTTACCGCCTGGGTATAACTTACACAGGCTGGATCGTGTTTCCAGGAAGGGGGGAGGGGTAGCTATACTCTACAAATCTGAGTTAAATGTGACCATAGATGTAACACATCCATTGCAGATTAATAACTCTGAAATTCATGCAACTAGATTGCAACTAAACAGAAGTAAATGCATTAATATCATCTGCATGTATATTCCCCAGGTAACAATATAACTACACTTGAAGATACCCTGCACTGGCTATCATGTCATTACCCCCAAGAAAACCTACTACTTGTGGATTTTAACATAGACTGGAGCACCTGTTCCTCAGAATCCCCATCAAACCATATTAACCTGCATTCTTTTAATCAAATCATATCCACCCCTACCAGGCTAGGTAAGCCCAACTAAAAAGAAAGCATACTTGATTTATTTATTTATTTCAGTGGGAGGTCCACTGGGCTTTGGGGCCCATTTTCAGTGGAGGCCCGGGGAGAAAAGCTCCACAAAAACAACAAACAATATTGATTACAAAAGAGTTAGTCAAAAATATAACAATAGATGAAACATGATTTTACAAACAGCCTACAACAGAAAAGTCTAATGGCAAAATAGTAAAATTAACATTTTTAGTTAGGTTTCAGCACAGAAAGAAAAAAATGAAGTAAAATATTTTAGGTTAGAGAAAGCAGGAGGTAATAAATTGAGCTAGGAATATAGGAGAGAAGAGGAGAAAAAGAAGGCCAGCCTAGGGTGACTTAGCAGTTGATTCATCAAGTAAGAAATATAAAAGTGGCCTATATAGCTAGTATTTAGAAGAGACTAAAAGAGAGTTTAGTAGAGAATGGAAGTTAGCCTGGGGAGAAGGAGGAGGATGGTTTGAAAGGAGTAGGTTGAAGAGTGCAGTTGCAAATTCTATTTAGACAGAGGTGGGAATGAAGTAATGTTTTGAAGCTGTTTAGGTTGTGACATTGGGTACTCATAAATAGTCACCCCCAGCTGTACACTGCTGGTACCCACCCCGACGACCTAAGCGATCACCTTCTCACTTATATAGTTAAGCACAAAGCCATTAATCCCCAATAACCCTTACTCAGAAAAGTTAGAAACAAAAAAGACTTTGACCCTGCCAAATTCCAACAAGAACTTAACTCATGTAACCGGTCTATTCTAAAACACCTCCCCTTAGAGGAGGCAGTTGCATACTTTAATAACAAATTTCTTGAGATCCTAGATTTGCATGCACCTGTTCGTTCAAAGAGAACAAAAGCAAAAACTGCACCATGACTTTCTAAAGAGTCTTAACTCACAATTACCCATAGAAATAAATTATGGGCTTTATGGCGTTCTACTAAATACCCCCAGGATCAAATTAAATATAGGCAATCTAGGAACGAAACCAAAAAAAATCCATTTTACAAGACAAAAAACAACTTCCAGACAGTAAATCAAAAAACCCTCAGACGTTTTGGGCAGGACTGAATAATCTACTTCATCCTGGACAAACTTCTACCCCCATCCCAGCTGCTATTATTGATAAACCCATGAGGATGTCTCAGATAATTTTAACCGATTCTTTATTGAGACAATTCAAGCCCTAGCAAGCCAACTACCTCCTAGCTCCCCTGATCCTGAAAGTACCACCCCTAGAAACCTACCCTCATTCAGCTTCCAACCAGTGGCCATGTCACTTATCCGTATCTTGATCAAAAAATTAAAACTCACGACACTCTCTGCTGATCAACTCCCTGCCGAGTACCTTAAAAAAATCAGCTGATGCTATTGCCTACCCAGTATCACTACTAATTAAACGAACCATAACAGAAGCTAGAATTCCCACCATCTGGAAAATATCCTATGTAATCCCATTTCATAAAGGCGGCAGCTCTACTGAATTTTCCAATTATAGACCAATAGCCATACTCTCTCCACTTGCAAAGATTATGGAAAAATGTATTCACAGACAACTCATGCACCACCTAATCCAGAATCACCTCATGGCAGATAACCAACACGGCTTTTGTCCACACCACAGCACTACTTCAGCCCTACTAGCTTTCACCAGCACCATAAACCATAATCGCAACAACAATCACATATCCTTCGCCCTCTTCTTGGATCTTTCCAAGGCATTCGACATGGTTGACCACCAAGTTCTAATACATACTCTGCAAACATTCTGTCTAGATACTAAGGCCCTTCAATGGTTTACATCCTACCTGAATGGGTGACAGCAGGCTGTTCTTTGGCAGAACAAACTCTCTAACCTTCTACCCAACACCCTTGGAGTACCACAAGGCTCTATACTAGGGCCCCTGCTGTTTTCCATCTTCATTAATGACCTGTATACTGTCATCCCAAAAGTCAGCTGTATCCAATATGCTGATGATTCCATCCTAATCTGCTCCGCCACATCTCCAGCAGACTTATGGTCTGCTACCCAGTCCACCTTTAACACTATAGAAAACTGACTTTCTGAATGTCATTTGATAGCAAATCCCAAAAAAACTAAAATGCTATTATTCTCACCAACACAAAGGTCTCCTGCTTTTACCTTTATCATAAATGCAAATGATGGCACATTAATCTCCCCTGACCCCTCTACAAAACTACTAGGTGTCATTATAGATAACAGTTTAAAATATGACCTTCATGTATACCCATTGATCAAAACCATCAATAAAAAACTAGGGTCACTTCCTAACACCTTCAGCTAAAATTGCCATAGCTCGCTCTCACCTTTTCTCAACACTTCTGTACGCATCCCCTATACTCTCTAATATAAACAAGACTGTACTTAATCTCTCAACCTGTTATAACCACATCACCAGGTTTGCCACTGGGCTGCCTTTTAGGACACATCATTGCATCAGTCTTAACCAGCTTGGGTGGCTTGAACTACCCAGTCTAATTCAGTATAATCAACTGATCATGGCTTATAAAATCCTTTATAATCCGGATAATATTCCTGCACTTAAAAATCTTATCACCCCCTATAACAATCTGTGACTGCTTAGATCCTCTAACAGACTACTAATTCAGACAAGCAAAATTAACAATGCAGCTGGTGACTCTCTCTTTGCAAACTCTGTAGATAGATCCTGGAACTCACTTCCAGCTGAAATTACTTTACTCTCCTCCCTAGGTCAATTTAAAACTAGACTCAAGCAACATCTGGCACTAAACTGGCTATGTCATTGTATCAAGCCTGGATAACTCTCTTGTAGATTATGTAAAATCTATTAATCAGCTAGTGTTTAATTTACCCCTGGCTTTCACCAGGCTTTAACTCTAACCTGTCAAACATGTTTATTATTGTTTGCTTATGTACTCTTTGTCAAAATTATAATTGTAACATATTTTTAATGTTTCTGTTTACCTGGAGCTTTTCTCCCTGGGCCTTCGCTGAAAATGGACATGCATCCAGTCGGACTATCCCGGTCAACCAATGTAAAATAAAAATAAATAAAAAGTGCAAAAAGATGAAAATATTTTTAGACATTGTAAAAGCCCAAAATAACAAACATAAACAAATACCTGATAACAAAAAAGAAGTAATACTGGAGAAATAGAAATGTACATGTCATAATATTAATCCCAGGAAATTATATAAACTGACAAATAGGTCAAAAACATTAAATAAATCCAACCAGACTAGTACTATAAAGTATTTAGAGAGTGACAGAATTAAAATAGACACAGAATATATACTTAAGGTTTTAAAAATATTATGAAAAAAATGAATGACAGAAGTTAAATGAATTCAGAAAATAATCAAATACAATATTTTTAGGACAATAATCTACCTAACAGTTTATCTGTGGATGCTCAAGATTATTGGAGCAGACATTATGCAACTATTAAAGAAATTAAAAGATAGAAGGATTAATTTCAGAAACAGTTTATTTCCAGCTGAAGTTCTGCAATTATTAAATATATCAACCAGTGTTGATAATAAAAAAATTAGATTCTGAGATTCTGCAGGTATGCCATAGCAATACCAGTTTTAAAATCAGAAGAATGCATGCATCTTATCATCTAACCATAATGTTAATTGTCAATTAGAAAATGTTTATTTCCATCTATGTTGGTAGAATAAGTACAAAATTATCACACTTGATACATGAACAAGTAGGACTCATTGTCAATAACAAGCCCAGGACAATACCAGAATAATTATAACACTAATAACTAGATGGAATGTAAATAGATGGTAATTTTAATGTAGATACAGACAAAGCTCTTGATACAATAAATATGGATTATTTATTTGTTATTAAAAATTTTTACTTTTTCCATTCATTAACTTATTGCAGACTCTGTATAATGGTAATAAAGTCACTGTTAAACTTGCTCCTTATCTCTCAGAAACAGTAAGCATTAAAAGGAGTGCTAGACAAGTATTCCCACCTCTTGCCTATACATTTCATATAGCTATGAAATCATTAGCTATTGTTATAAGAAGTAATACAGATATAATGGGTTTTAACATAAACAGTCACTTCATATAAAACACTACTCTTCACAGTTTATATTTTATTAACATTTGTCAATAAAGAATCTACATTTAAAGAAGCACATAGTAAAACATAAAAACTTTAATGAGATTTCTAGACTGAAATATAATTGTAATAAAACAAAATATTTAACTATGAACAGAAAATTAAACCATAGAAAAGTTTTCAAAAAATGTATTAGAGATATTGATTGAAAAATAAATTATTTAGGGATAGCACTCATCAACTATAGAAAAATGAATAGAAATAAACATAAATAAAATAATTCAGGAACTAAATCAAATAACAGATAGCTGAGACTAGTAAGGTTTGGGAACAAACCAATTTGAACAGGGATATATTCAATGTTTAGGGTTAGGGAGAGTTAAATGGGGGGGTGAGGTTTTGATTTGTGAAAGGATGTTAAAACTAGGAAAAAATAGAAGGTTTAAGTACATTGTTGGATGGAAAGGGTTAATTTAATATGGGGAAGTCAGAGAAGTGAGGTAGGTGTAGGGTGGGACTTAAGGGGTTTTAGGTGAATACAACTGGGAAAGGAAATCAGATTTAGGCATGATCTTGCTAAGGCAAATGTTATATCCCAGATGACCTGTATGTATTCCTGGAGAACAGGTAGGCCTCGGGTTACTGGTTGGTGGCAGGTGGTTGGTATATATAGAATATATTATGATATATTTATTTATTTATTTATGGAGAATTTTGGTATAGGCAGGGGGTATTTGTTTCTGGGCTTTACTGGGAATTATGGTTCAGTTGTGGCTGTTGTTGTTCAATCTTTAGTGCAATATTGAGTAGTGGTGGCCTTATTTTCCCTTATTTCATTAGGTAGGGCTGATACTGTGTGTTCTGGTTTTCACAAGTTGTTTGATGGTATACGAGTTGATGTCCTTCAGACTCTGTGACTAATATAACTCTAGTTTATTTTTGACTTCACCCATTCGCGGCACAGACCACGATTGGTACTGCTTTTATGTAACTGGGTGGCGCATTTGCCTCACATCTGAGGTGGGAATTACTAGAAAGGAAATGGTAACAACATCAATCTCCAGTACATGCTGTACTTGTTGAATGACAAGGCCATTCGAAGCACACGGCTAAGACCAGGAGTCAGAAATCATATAATGTTGAATTATTATTATTATTATTATTTGACATTGTATCTGAAAATTGTATGCTGCATTGATTTATTTCAACTGTTGAACCTAAGAGTGGCTGTCTCAACCAACTAGAATGAGGGAGTCACAGCTCTCAACCAATCTTGAACAAAGCTCAGCTGAGTCCTGGACATTTTTAAAATATTAGTGCAATTAATTTGAGACATTGACAGAATAAGGGAAAGTGAAATAATGTACATTTTTCTAAACTGAAAGATGGTGGTTGAAGGGATTTGGTAGTCATGCAGCTCAATGCCCTGGTTGATGTCAGTTTTGTTGGCAGCTTCACTGTGCATTTCAGTGGAGGTTTGTGTGTGTGTTTTTTTTCTCGATGATGGGCTTGAATGGTTTATTGGTGGTTGCGGGACAGCAGAGTGGGTGGTTAGCAGTCTCCAACTTCTACAGCATGTTTTGGAGTCTGGAGTTTCCGGTAAATAACGTCAGTTCCTGTGCATGCACAGTGAGGTACTAAAGGTCATGGGGGGGGGGGGTAGTGTGGGTTGGCGTGATTTCTGGTGCATGGGAGCACCATCCCCTTCACCTCACAGATGCAAGGGAATAAGAAGAATAAGAAAACAAGAGGAGTTGTAGATATTACATTCTAGTGGGAGCCACTCTTCATTGGTAAAAATGTCACTAGTTTGTTATCATTTTGATGCTGCTGGGATATTCAGTGTTGTGTGATAGCTGCCCCTCTTGGATCTCATAGTTCCTTTTACTACAGCACTATGAAAACCAGGAGCTGGTAGCACTAATTATGGGGAAAAACTATTATGTTACTTTACTATAGGCTTGAAGGGGTGGGGATTAATGTATTATTTGCATTGTTTTCACTGGAGAGTTAACACTACTCAAACGTTAAAGGGTTGAACCTATGTCTGTCATAGATAACAGAGATATTGTAGTTATGTGACAGTAAATTGCCTTTTAGAAGGCAAATGTATCATTGGTGACATCAGTTATTTTGAGGAGACTATTCCATATGAAATTATATAAATGTTTTATTTACAATGGGAGTACAACTCCTATTTCTAGGTAGCTTAGGCACAACAGCATCAGAGATTAGATGGTAAGAAAATTAATGGAAAAAATATCAAGCATTTGAAAGCTTTAACTGTCTGTCACATGGGGTAGTTTATATTTTAGGTTGTGACTGTGCCAAACCACTATGGTATATTGGTCAGACTACCAGGAAAATCAAAATTCGTATTTTAGAACATTTGGGAGACGTGAGAAGGGGTAATTTGGACAGCTCTGTTGCTTCACATTTTATTGGTGTCCACAATAGTTGCACGGATGGGTTTATTTTTAGCGTTTTGGCTAGACCACACTTTGAAGCGGGCAATTTCAAAGCTGAACTTAACAAACTGGAATTTAAGATGATTTTAAATTATCATACATTACATCCAAGGGGCATGAATTTGGACATGGGTATAATTTGAACAATTCAAAAATTCAACTTTTCAGTATGAATTATGCTATTACACATTACATTTGGGTGAACTGGTAAATAGGTTTTGCATTAGGAATGATATGTTTGTTTGTAATGTTAAAAAGTTTTCATTGTATGGCAAGGCATATTGTTAAATTTTTGTTATACTATGGTGTATGCATTGTTATATTCACTAATCTATTCATTTATTTATTTATTCATACAGCTGACATTGTATAAGATTTTCTGCACTAGGGACTATGCATTTGAAGTGTTTTTGTAAGATGCAGTTTTGATTTAAGTAATGTATGGATGCTGTTCTTAGTGCATATGGATTAATTAGCTTAATTGATTAATAAAGGGGGTTGGCTGATGAATTAATTGCTGCTGTATTTAAAGAGAAGATTTTTGAATGATAAATTGTTCCATCGAAGGCGAAAAGCCGAGGTACCAGGACTTGGATTTGTAAATAAAGGATCTATTTTACCTTCCGTGGTGGTGTTCCTGTTTGCTATTTAGAGTATTTCTTTGGTTCATGTTTATGCTTGTTATCATTTTGTACAACAGCATCAGGACAGTTTGCCTTGGTCAAAGGAGTGGTTTTATAGCTTTGTTCATCTTATAGATTGCTTCTGTTTGCATTAACCAAATACAGTTTTGTTGTATGAAACACCATTATTTTTATTAGTTGTAATTAAAAAAAAAATATATATATATATATATATATATATATATATAGAGAGAGAGAGAGAGAGATCAACAGTAATGCACTGTCTGCAACTTAACCAAATGGAGAGCTTGCATATAAATATTTCCATTAGGACCAGTGTATGCATTTTGGTAGTTGGTGTTAGTATATGCACAGTAATGTCCAGAATCTGTTGTGGACATTCTCCAGTATTTGATTAACTCTGCATTTGTAGTTGGCATTTTGTAATCACAAATGAATGTTTATAGTATGTTAATAACAGCATAAGAATGTGTGGTTATGCAAAAGGCTTGTTATGGTGAAAGCTGATGTAGTCACTGAGGATTTAATAGACCAACTTTAATAAAATTCACCTTGGAAATGGTAGTATCTGTTGTTGAAGCATGGATCATGAGGGTTTTTATGCCAGGAGCAAACTTTTTTTTTTCTCTCAATTGCTCACAAGAGTGTAGAGCTAACTTAGAGGGCTTTTTGTGGAGTGGCATGGTGTCTGGGACTGGTGAGTGCTTTGCCCAGATCAGGAAAACCATTTGGGAATTTTGGTTTACAATGGTGTTGATATGATGTTTGAGCAACCTGCTAAGTTTATAAGAGCAATATTTAAAATCTGTTCCCCCATTCTGTTACTCTTTGTCCAGATTTCTGCACAAAGAGGTTGAAGAGATAGTGGGAACCATAATGGTTAAGGTGTTTGCTTCACAAATGTAAAGTACAGGGTCTGATTGTCACTTTAAGAACACGTTTCATTTATTATCTGTGTGGTGCTGTTTTATTGGGAGGTGTGAGGGTGCATTCTGTGGTTGCTCTACATGGCGAGGGCTGGAGATGCTGAGTGTGGAACTGATGTTGAGGCAGGCAGAGATGGCTTTGTTGTTAGGGGATGGCATACCAGTTAAGGCATTTGCCTCACACATATAATAATAATAATAATAATAATAATAATAATAATAATAATAATAATAATAATAATAGTAAATTAAGTATGTAAAAAAGACTTGCTAGGATGGTTGGCCGAACATTTTCTTAAATGACAGTTTGGCAGTTGGAGCACAGGATTAAGCTGTAAGTGTTAGTGTCTGCAGTAAAGGATTTGCTATTCTCACTGGTCTGAGTGTGTTATACCTTAAGCAAACATAATAGAAGATATAGTACAGTACTGTAAATTCTTACTGCATGGGACCACCACAGCATCTAACAAGGGAAGTCTGTACTGAAGGGAAGGCGAGACACATTTCAGTTGGGAAGGCTAACATCAAAGGTGAGGGTTTGCCTTTTGCCATTTGTGGAGGTAAACATTTAATGTAAAGCTTGCCCTTTCTCTGTTGTGTGAGCTGCAGTACTTCAATATGCAATGGTTTTGATATTCACAAGGTTATTTTGTCAAAATAGTACTTTTTATTTACCACTCAGTACAGGCATGAGAGGTGTTGTACTGTATTTTTGGGCTTGCACCATTGCTCTTTGGGTTTTAGTAATATATGGGGGTGGGGGGCTTCTTTGAAAGAGAGCATTCTAGTCTTCAAATTTTACGTAACAGACCAAGTATAATTTTACTGCATACTGGGCTACTTTCTGATTAACAGTGAAATGCAACCAAAAGTGATAGTCATTATTTGGTAATCAAGTAACAGTTAGCAGTTATTGTAGTCTAAGTTCATTTTCTAGTTTTCACTGCACTACTCATAACCATGGTTCAGACCAATGGTACTGTTTCATGGTACATCCAGTTTGTCAGTCCAAAATCATTTCGCCATAAGAGTAGTGCAAAAGAGTGTGTCACTTCTAGGTAAATCGAGAGCCGGTGCCACTGGTTTTGTTGGAATGAGATTCCTTTTAGTGCATTTTTATGTAATTTGTGAGGGTATGAGTTCATCTCTAAGGGTTTGTCCTAAGAATTTAGAATTAGGTATGGAGTTTGAGGACAGGAAGAGATGCTCAGTTAATGACCAAATAAGCATGCGCATACCTTTCATTTGTCCAGATTTTGCAGAGTGTCCAGATTATTACCTCATGCTTTTGGTCTGTTCTTCATGAAATTTGTGGTTTCCTGGATTTTGTGGCAAATCGGTGAGGACCAAATTCACCGAATGATGACAGGTATTTGAGTTTCAGACTTCATGTTCTTCAGAGGACACATGGTGACATGGTACCTTTTGTTCTGGCAGCTTTCTAGGTTTATAACAACAGTGTTTGAATGTTATTGCTTCTAAAACTATTCTTGGAATTCATTAAAAGGCTTAGCTCAAGCCATACAGATTGTTGTAAAGATACTGCTCCCCAGGTAATTTGCAATACAGGCACATAATCATCAACAATGTAAGACCTCATTATTGGCTAATTTACATGTCTATGAACCACAGTTACTACCATGATGTGGCATTCTCCCCACATTCACTCTTTCACACACACAAGTACAGATTCAAATACAAACACACACACTCACAATCATACCAGAGTTTCTGTACCTATCGTCCTGACCTCTTTCTTCACACGGCTCTCTCACCCTTGATCTCCATACTAGTTTAAGTGCCATTATGGCACACTTATAATTGACCTTGTGGCTAGTGTGCCCTCTCACCCTTAAGTACTACAATAGTTTATGTGATATTATTGCACACTTGTAGAATTACTAATGTCTAGTGATTCCCATACTGATGGCAGCGCTGTGAATGCACTTAAATAAACTGTATCCCTATTGTCTAGTGTTTCCCTCAAACCCCAATCCCCACACTGATGCTGGTGTCAGTAAGGCACTTCACAGATGATATTCCTGGTGTCTCATGGCTCCCACCATCCCTGTTCCCCATACTATTGTCATGCTAGGTTGTTGCACATGGCTTTTTGGCTGTGTTCAATACCATAAAGTAATGAGGCTGGCCATGTTGATCTACATAGATGAACAATTTCTTGAATTGCTTGGCATGTAGATGCTTTTCTGGAGGCAGTTCCGGGGGAGAGATCACATGGCTAATTAGAATATGCCTTACTCTGGACTGCCTCATTAGCATTCAGCACATTGGTAGGGACAGCCTATGTGGTGCTGCGCATCTTCATGTTAGAGCACAGTTTAGTACTGTGTTAGGGCAATTGCTGAATATCAAAAGAACAATGTGATGTGTACACAGAGGTGCACATATTGCTATACCTTCATGAATTCCCCTAAATTATATATTGGCTAAAATATGAATATTTGGCTATTGGAAAAAAATACTGCTGTTTAATGTTAACAAATCCAAAATAATCAAGTTAAATGAAGAAGTGATCATCAACAGGTTTTGGTTAATAATATCAAATTAATTTCAATATAATGCAGGCAATGTATTTGACTCCAAATATCTATAAAACACACAGAAGACAATTAAAAAACAAGACAAACAGACTTAAACAGTTGGTTATTTACTATATACTGAGTATAGGTTTATTAAAAACAGCAAATGAAAACAATGTTATATTTGAGAGAAAAGAGAATCTTAGCTTGCTATAATTTTATGGAAAAGGTAAATGTCAAAACAATTGGCAAAATAATACAGGAGTGCAATATATCAAAGGGAAACTGGTTACATGTACAAACCATAAGAAAAAACATATCTAAAGGAACACAAAACTTTTCAAAGTGCATCTTAAAAGGAATACCCAAAATTGTTAGAGTACATAAATTAAATAACTTACAGAGGTAGGAATAATAAATGCATATTATCTAAGTTGTATAAAATGACAAGATTTATAGTCAGTAGATAACAAGTGGACACATATTTAAAATGGAAATTGAATTTAAAAGAATAAATATTAGCATTAAAATGTATTAAGTGTAGTGCAACCTTATTTTGGAAAATATATACATTGACATTAAATACAACATGTTGTATTCCATGTGAAATAGAGTCACACAAAATAAAAAGAGCTTTATATGTTGAAGATATATGTAAAATGTAGATGCATACTGGGAACTTGTTTTAATGAATCTACAAAACTATGAAATTACTGGGAGTAAATAAAGGCATTCCACCTAGCTTCCTATGCAGTTAACTTCCACTTCTCTGCAGTTTCTGTTAAAGAAACTAAATCACTACTATCTACACTAAAATCATTAGGTTCAAAATTTTATAAACTTTACCCTACTTTTCTTCACCTGGCAGTGAAATAAATTGCCAAACCTGTTATACACGTATTCAATTTATCTCTCACTGTAGCAAAGACTTCCACCTGATTTCAAGCAATCTACTGTCATCCCTCCTCCATACTTAAAATCCACTTCTCAACTGAAACACTACAGACCCATATCAAACATGTCCCATAAAAATATTTGAAACAATACTTTACAAACAACTCTTTAAGCATATTTTACATTGGAAAGATTTGTGGTTTAGATTCTTGGGGCAGTAGACTGTGGCCTACACTCTTCTAAGCTGGAACTTGCTGGTGAACTGCTACTTTATTTAACTTGTTTTTTGATGTTGTGACTGTGATTTTATACACCTTCAATTTCATTTTATAGCATAGGCTAGATTCAGACTTGCTGAATCTAGACTGTTTGATATCATTTGAGTACTAAAACCAGCTCTTCACTGAGGCATCCGTTGCTTCCAAATAACATATAAATGCCTGTTTTTGTTATTATATTGCACTTTTCTACTGTTTGTTTGATTTGTCTTGTGTTTTTTGTCACATTTTACTGTATACTGTACTAGATCAGCTGTAGCATAGCCTAGTTCCAGATTTGCTGTTTCTGGGTCTGTTTTGTAACTTCTGAGTATCAAATTCAAGCCATCTTTGTTGGTGAAGGCACTTCTGCACCCTTGTGGGAGAAGAGTGCTGTCTGGGTCCCATCTAATTGAGGGTGGTTGGACTAGAGCTCAGAGAGAACATCCTTATTGGCTAGTTTGAGTTATAAGTGTTATTTCTTGTTTTATTTAAGCCCCGTGTTTGTGCTTGTTTGCGTACAGTGCACCATTGTGTATTGCTGCATACCAGTGGTTACCATTGGTGATTATAGATGCAAATGTTTTGCTTGTTAAATTTTCCCTTAGCACTTTGCTTGTGGCCCTCCAGTGTTTTTTGTGGCCCTGCTCTACTGTCAGGTGGAGCACTAAGCCTAGCCTCACACCTCTCACCCATTAGCCATTCCTAAGTGTGACCACTTTTCCCGACCAAATAAATTTACCTAAGACTATGGATGGACAACTTCCCACAGTTTATCCAGCCAGCTTGATTAACATGGGCATCCTGAGGCAGTGTAGCAACTGCCTCATGTTCACCGACAACCCTGTACTCCTAGTCCAGACAAACTCAACACGTGAGAGATGTAACTCTGTTAAGAACCTTGAATCCAATCTCCCTCACACACCAGTCAGTACATATGACAATGAGTGGGTTGCCAGCATGCACACCTCACCTACTACTATACTCAAACCCACATCACACATATCTACATATGTGGAAGTCCTGACCAGAAATATACCTAAACATCAGAGACCACCCAAGCAAAAACACTAGCATGCTACACACAATACTTCCTCTGCAGAACACAATACACATAGCTCATGCACCAGTGTCTCACCTGTCAAGCCCTTAAGGCAAACCACAAAACCAAATATATTAGTCATAGGTGATTCCATTGTGAGACACACAGATGTCCCTCTCACCAGACTGGCTAAGGAAAAGGTCATGGTCAGCTGTTTGACAGATGCCAGGATATGCCATATCATACATGTACTCAAGTCTGTCAAAAAGAGGTTCTGTTATGACTCTATCATAGTCCATATTTGTGGGACCGAATTGAGACATACCTCTCTGCACTATATAAAGAGAGACATGACAGAGCTCCCGGACTATGTGTCTCAGGCAGTTATCTCCCTAGCCTTAAGCAGCATTTTGCCTTCACCTAGGATGATGCCTCAATACAAACAGAAAATGATTGACTTCAATAACTGGCTTAGTTTCTGGTGTCATCCTAAGGGGATCCAGTATCTGTCAGCCTGGGATGACATGATTGACAGACCTCGATGCTTTGCTAGAGTTGGTCTTCATCTGTCACCCCTGGGATTTTGGCTGCTGGCTAAGGCACTTGCCACCCCCAAAATTCCTGACATAGGAACTCCATCTAAAAACAAACTCAAGATTATGCTGCTAAATGATAGGAGTCTTAACAAGGAACTGCACTCACTGGAAACAGTCCTCATCTTGGAAAACACAGACATTTATTCTGTCATGGAGATCTGGTTCAAGGCTGTCGAGAGCACCCCACCCATACTGGGTTACTCCTCCTAACACATGTTCAGACCACACACCGAAGGCTTGAAAACTAAAGGAGGTGATGTATTAATATTCATTAAAGATAAATACACTTTCAGCTTGGTTAAACAGTATCATTCCCTGGAGATACTTCAGGTGCAATTAACTGTTGGTAGAACACCTATTCAAGTCATTACCAGCTACAATACCCCCTCCATGAATCAGGACACCCACTCTGCATATTTGGATCTACTTGACTCTATCAAGATACCTCAAAACACCATGGCTTTGGGTGACTTAACTACCCATCGATTGACTGGGTAAATTATTCGTACTCAAACTCACTTGCCCAAAGGTTCCTTAACTTCATTAACTCCAATACCCTGGACCAGCTGGTTGATACCCCACAAGGAGTGCCAACATTCTGGATCTGGTGCTTAAAAATATGGGGGAACCACTGTAGCACCCACAGTGTGAGGTCTTCCCTGGTGAGATCTGACCACAAATCTGTCTCATTTAAAGTAATTATTGCACCTGAACCCCGAGCAATAACTAAACTAAAAAACTTCTCCAAAGCAGATTATAACCTCCTATGGGATAATTTAAATAGCTTCACTGCACCACCATAGATGGAACTGACAACTATGCCCAGTTCCACACCAATGCTTTATACAAACACCTGTAAAACTGCATTAACTCGGCTGTACCTGATAGGACCAAAATGGACTCCTCAAGGAAGAGCAAACCCACCTGGTGGACAACCGCCATCAACAAGATTTACAATAAGAGGAAGAAATTGCTATCTAAGAGGGAGCAAAACCTAAACTGGAACACTCCCTCCTCAGCTTAAACAAGTGATTAAGACTTCTTGTTAAGTCCACCAAAACAAACTATGAATCCAAATTAGCTTCCTTAACTACAGACAGCCATAAGGCATTCTTAAGTTACATCAGTAACCTAAAAGGAAAGGCCCAGATATTTGCTGAACTGATAGTTAATGATACCACATATACTGAGCCTATGTACATAGCTAACCTGTTGGCCAACAGGTTCTGTGAAAACTTCACTCCCATGTCCCTGCCGCAAATACCCCATGATATCCCTACCACCTGTCCCCCACCTTATATCTCTAAAGAGCAGGTTGCAAATGCCCTGTCTAAGGCCAAAAATACAGCATCTATGGGACCTGATAAAATCCCAGGCTGAACAGAGCATCTATGGGACCTGATAACATCCCAGGCTGCATCCTACATGAGATCCCACAAGAATTAGCAACACCATTGGGTACTCTTTTCAACCATAGTCTAAGCACAAGCTTCATCCCAGCTGAATGGAAAATGGCCACTGTTATTCCCTTGCAAAAAGGTGGTACTTCCACTGACCTTGGAAACGATAGACCTATTAGCCTGACTAGCCTTATCTGCAAGGCCATGAAGCGAATCATCATGGACCTTATCACCAAAGATATAGGTAATCTACAAACACTTGACCCTACTCAGTTTGGATTTGTCAAATTTAGATCATGCCTGTTAAACCTGGTGGACATCTTCAAGACAGTCACCAAAGCCCTGGACAAGAGGAAATCTGTGCATACACCTAGACTTAACCAAGGTATTTGACACTATCCCCCACTCAGGCATCATTGGCAAACTCACCCAGCTAGGTAGCAATCCTTATATTGTTAGTTGGGTCACTAACTGGCTCACTGAAAGAACCCATATCGTCAAAATAGGGGAATCCGCCTCCAACAGCCAACCTGTAACCAGTGGTGTTCCACAGGGATCAGTCCTGAGACCTCTACTGTTTGGAATCTATTTCTCTGAAGTACAAGCAAAACCTAAAGGTCTGTGGCTGACAAAGTTTGCTGATGACTGCAAACTGGGAGCAGTCATAGAATCTCCAAATGATGTCAACATCCTACAAGAGGGTCTTACACAAACAAATAATCAGTGCCAAATTCATGGCCTTAAACTCAGTGCAAAAAGAAATGTATTAATATCCCTTTTGGTAAGGGCAATGTTCCTGGAACTACCACATCAATAGCAACACCTTAAGTATGCACTCAGTGGTGAGAGACCTGGGCACACAGGTTGTCAGCAACCTTGCCTTTAACCACCATGTCTCCACAGTGGTAAGAAGGGCATTCTATATGGCTCATCTCATGAGTAAAGGCATTGCCTCCAGAAAAAAAAGAAATAAATTATAACCTCCCTGTACTCTTCCTTCATCAGGCCAATAATTGAGTACAACACCCCTTCTGATATGTACCTTTCTAAGCACCTGCAGCAGTTGGAGAGATCACAAAGAAAATTCAAGGTTTTCAGCATCTGTCCTATGTGGATTGTCTGAAATCACTGTCACTTTATTCTGTTTTATACAGACTACTCAGAGGCAATATTTGCCTTGCATACAAGGCAATCTCGGATCCTGCTTTATTGGAAATGTTGCATCTCTGTAAGTCAAAGGGTACACAGGTTACTCGCTCTAAAGATCCTAACCTGGTATGTGACATTAATAGAACCTGCTGGAGGGACAGATTTGTCTCCCAGAGGTTACCACACCTTTGGAATAGACCCCCCACTTCATGTCAAATAGAGCACCTCATTGGCCCTCTTCAAACACAGTCTGGATGATTGGATAGGTAACTGTAAATTCACCACAGGGGTTCCACCTTTGTCCCTCTTAAACAGGAGCAATAGGTGCTGATCATGGAAATAATGGTAGAGCTTGGCTAGGCTTGTAAGGGCCCTTGGGCCATTAACCTAGTAACTTCCTATGACCCTATGATCCTAATAATGAAAATGTAATACTAGTCCCAATGGACACAAGCAGAAACACCTGGGCTTGGCATTAAACCTACTTCTCAACCTCAGCAATCACACTGACAAAATTACTGGCAAAGTTATTTCACAATTAAAACTATGTTACAGAATTTCTCACTTTCAAGACCTAAATTCAAATTAGCCATAGGTGGAAAGCCTTCTCGATAGCAGGGTCTTCACTGTGGAACCACCTATCAAATGATATTGAGTGCACCACCAGTGGGAGTGGGGAGCCTTGAGCAGCCTACCTGTCCCTGTAGGAAGTGACCTCAGCACAAGAAGCTGTAGTAATTGGTTGTTTTGGACCATTTCTAGCTCTTTTGTAGTTCACTGTTTAAAATCCGCGTTTGCACGGCTTTTGTGCGCATAGCAGCGCGGTTAAACAAGGTTAAACTTTTTCTGGCTCCGCCAAGTCTGCTCTTCAAATTTTCCCTTAAGGAAGCTCTACTCTTAGTATAACCAGACTACTCACTATATTATAAGCCTAGCACTTGTTCTCAATACTTCTCTACTAAGTAAGCACTCTCGTACTAAGTAAAGCACTACATCTACTTACCACCCCTGTGAATATCCACTTCCCTTAAAGGTAGAGCACTCCCTTATACTGTTCTAGCATGTCAAGTGGTAGATTGGCGTCGTCTCCAGTTCAGCTGGTCAATCTGGGTATCTTGAGACAATGCTACAATTGTCTCATGTACACAGACAACCCTCTCCTCCTCCCAACAAACACAAATACATGTGAGAGATGCAACTATATAGCCAAACTGGAGGCTGAACTCTCTCAACTCAAGGCTGGCATGACCAGACAGGAGGAGATGGCAACCACACACACAACAATCCCAGTCCCACATAGACTTACCACAACTGCAAACCAAACACATAAAAACACAAAGACATACTCGGAGGCTCTAATAAAAACTTACCAAAACAACAGAGGCTCCCAAAGCAGGCATCCAAAAATCCACCACCTCAAAACAAAACACATGCAACACATACTTCAATAAATCAGTGTGTCAACCAATCACAGCCCTTAAGGCCAAGCACCTTGCCCGATACACTAGTAATAGGTGACTCTATAGTCAGACACACTGATGTCCCGCTGACCAGGCTGAACAAGGAGAAGGTGACTGTGAGCTGTCTATCGGGAGCTAGGATCTGCCACATAACACATGCACTTAAGTCACTCCAAAGCAAGTACAAATATGACTCCGTCATTGTCCATGCTGGTGTGAATGACCTGAGACGTACCTCCCTGGACTACATGAAAAGAGACATAGAGGAGCTCTCCGATTATGTAGCCCAGGCTGGTATGACCCTGACCTTGAGCAGCATCTTGCCCTCACCAAGAATGATACCACAATACAAAGACAAGATGATCAGCTTTAACAATTGGCTCAAGTACTGGTGTCATTCTAAGGGGATCCAATGTCTGTCTGCCTGGGATGACATGTTGGACAAGCCACGCTGCTTCGCAAGGGATGTCTTACACCTGTCACCACTGGGCTTCCGGATATTGGCTAAGGCTCTTGCCACCCCCATAGTGCCTTTTTTAGGCAAGGCTCAAAAGACAAACCCACCTCTTTAGAAAACAAAAATGAAAAAAAACTAAGGGTAATGCTGCTCAACGCCAGAAGTCTAAATCTCAAGATGCAGGCACTTGATGCACTCCTCAGCATGGAGAACATCGACGTCTGTGCAGTAACTGAAACCTGGTTCAAGGCTCCGGAGAGCACCCCAGCACTACCAGGCTATACCTCGTATCATGCTTTTCGGCCCCAAAACCCGGGCCGAACCACAAAGGGAGGGGGAGTGTCCATATTCATCAAGGACACCCACACCTCCAGGTTAGTAGCAACACATGAAGCATCAGAGACCATACAGGTGCAACTAACCATAGGCAAAACTGCTATACAACTGGTAGCATTGTAGTAGTTTAAACAAAGGATTTATAACCACATTTATGAAATAAGAAAGAAGAGTGATAAGAATGCCTTAGCCAGACATATAAATGAACATACAGAACACAGTTTTAGATTTCGAGTGTTGCAACTAGTAGGTCTGAATAAAAGGTGGGGAAATGATGCAAATACCCTAGCAAATATTGAGCTGTCATGGATTTTGAAGCTAGGTGCTCATATATATCCTGGCCTGAATCAGACTATTTGTATTAAACCTGTATTAGATAGCAGACTATACAAATAGAATCTGGGTTATTCATTTGAATTCATTCATATTTAACTATACATATTTAACTATACATATTTATATATATACATATTTATATCCATTTTTACGTTATAATAATAATATACAATATAAACACAGTTGCTCTACATCCCTTCTTTTGCACATGATGATATATTTTTGTTATAGCATACATTCTATCCTTATTATTTAAATAAATATATAAGTATATAAGTATATGAGTTTTTATGAACATATATATATAAAATTTTACGCTTATATTTCTATTCTATTTTTTGTATATATCAATTTGAACTTGACATATCATAGCTAAATGTATGAATTAGATTTATCTATATATTTATGCTTGCAGTCCCATACAATTTTATTTAGTTTAAATCTCTTATGTTTCATGCGTATTTATATTTATATTTAAATATTTATGTTTAAATATTTATTTATATTTATTGACATATACCTATATTTATATTTGCATTTATATTATATTATATTATATATACAAATAAATTTATTATGATATTGATGCGTTTAAATATGAGCAAGAACTTTACATTATAATATAAAATAATATATATTTATATATATATATATATATATATATATATATATATATATATTTACTATATTTATTATTATACTATTTTTGCATGTAAATTTAAGAAATGTACTGCTTGTATATTAACGCACAGGAAGTTACTTATGCTTTAGATGACTATAAATGATTTTTAAGGATGTCATTCTTTCAGGATGCAATTTTAAATGAGTTTTAAGGTTTGCTTTCAGCATTTTAAAAGGTTTTTAGAATATTGTCACATCACATTTGATATAAGCATATAAATGAATTGTAGCATACAAGTTTTTGTATATGAATATGTGTACTATTTATAATTAATTATTCCGGAGTGATTGAAATACATTTTAAAGCAGAGAAGTAATGTTTTTTACGCAAGATGTTCAATCATACATATGAATGTGAGCACTACTCTGTGTCTTTAAATCTGGTTGACTAAGCAAATTGATTAATTGAATGCACTTATTGATTCTAATTGTGGTTTTACTGACTATATAAACCATCTGTTTTAATTCATTAAATGTGAAGATCTGATGAAGCGCACTACAAGTGCGTGAAAGCGCTTATCTGTTTATTTTCTGTGAATAAAGAGTGTTCGTTCCAGTAATTTTGAAGAAGCATCATTTTTTCGGTTGGTGGATCCTTCAGTGTGTTTTTTACTGCATTTATCTTCCTATTTTGACTGGGGATTCTATCGGCTTCATCCGGTTTTTTCAACAGTTTCACAACTGGTAGCATGTTACAGACCACCCTCCCAATCTCAAGAACCCCACTCAGCCTTCCTGAAGACATTGGAGGATATGAATGTATCACAAAATACCATCATACTGGGAGACTTCAACTACCCAAACATAGATTGGGTACATTATTCTAGCCCTAATACCCTAGCCCAAAGGTTCCTGGAATTCATAAATTCAAATGCACTGGAACAACTAGTCACCTCTCCCACTAGGGGAGATAATATACTAGACCTGATCATCACAAACATGGGGACAAAATGCTCCACACTGGAAGTATACCCCTCACTAGTGAGATCTGACCACAAACTAATCACCCTGGATATACATATCCCACCTCCACCCCCAGAACAAAAGAACACAGTGAAAAACTTCTCAAAAGCAGACTTCACTCTTCTTAAGACTGAGATGGTATCCTTTAAGCCCACTGTGCCAGTGGATACCACATCCCACAATGCCGAATCCTTCACAAATGCTTTCTATGGACATCTCCAAGAATGCATGGATCATGCAATCCCAAACAAATCCAAGTCCCTCTCCACCAAAGGTAAGCATCCTGTCTGGTGGACCTCAGCCATAAACAAATTGTATAACAAAAGAAGGAAGCTACTGCACGTCAGAGCAAAATCCCATGAAGGGAAGACATCTCTGATCAACATTAGCTGAAAACTACGTACTCTCATAAAAACATCCAAGGCCAACTTTGAGAGAAAAATCGCTAAGGACACTAAGGATAACCACAAAGCCTTCTTCAGCTATGTTAGAAACCTGGGCGGAAACCCTCAGATATGCTCAGAGTTGGTTCACAACAACAAAAAATACAATGAACCCACAGATATTGCCAACATTCTGGCTGACAGGTTCAGTGCAAATTTCTCCCCTCCTTCACCCCCAAAAGAAGAAATACTTATCCCAGCTGAATGTAATCTCCCTGTCATCTCAGATGTCCAAGTGAGAACCACCCTAAACAAAGCAAAAAACACAGCATCAATGGGACCTGACGGTATCCCGGGTTGCGTGTTACGTGAACTCCAAGAGGAGCTAAACCCACACATAAAAATTCTATTTAACCTTAGCCTTACTTCGGGATATGTACCTGAACACTGGCGTACAGCAACAGTGGTCCCACTCCACAAGGGGGGTGCCTCTACAGACCCTGGAAACTACTGCCCCATAAGCTTAACCAGCCTGGTCTGCAAAGCTATGGAAAGAATCATTATGGAACTCATAAACAGAGACATAGGGGACCTACAGACACTTTACCCCACCCAGTTCGGCTTTGTAAAGGGCAGATCCTGCCTTTTAAACCTGGTTGACTTTTTCAAAACAGTCACTAGAGCCATTGATGAGGGCAAAGCAGTCCATACAGCATACCTGGACTTGGCTAAGGCCTTCAACACAATACCCCACTCAGGCATCATAGATAAGCTCAACAGCTTAAAAGTAAACCCTTATGTCACTAGATGGGTTGCAAACTGGCTAAAGGACAGAACCCATAAAGTTAAAATCACTGGAGCAATGTCAGACTCAAAGCCAGTCACAAGTGGTGTCCCACAGGGATCTGTCCTGGGACCCCTCTTGTTCGGCATTTATTTCTCAGATGTTAAAACAAACATGGGAGGGCTGTGGCTGACGTTCACAGATGACTGCAAACTAGGTGCCATAGTCGATACACCAGCAGACACACACATCCTACAAAAAGGCCTCACAGAAATGGTCAACTGGTGCCGGAGTCACGGCCTTAAACTAAATGCCAAAAAATGTATAGTCATCCCCTTTGGGAAAAACAAAGTACCCACAAATTATCACATAGACAGCAACCCACTGAGTACGGAAAAAGTAATCAGAGACATAGAGACCCAAGTCGACAGTGACCTCTCATTTGACACCCACGTTGCCAAAGTGGTTAGAAAAACATTCTACCTTGCACACCTCATCATGAAGGGATTCACATCCAGATCCAAGGATGTCATTGTACCCCTATATTCCTCCCTCATCAGACCCATGATTGAGTACAATGCCCCATTTGGTATGTACCTCACCCGGCATTTGCAACAGCTGGAAAGACCACAAAAGTACCTCACCAAGAGGATCAAGGGTCTCCAACATATGTCTTATTCTGCCAGACTAAAGAAACTTCAGCTCTATTCAGTAGCATACCACCTGCTCAAAGGTGATCTCTGCCTGACGTACAAGGCCATGTCCAATCAGGATCTGATGGACATACTCCACCTCAAAAAATCCAAATCCATCAGGACCACGAGAGCTAAAGACTTAAACCTCGGCACAAGTATGAATAGGACATGCTGGAGGGATAGATTCATAACCCAGATGCTTCCCATGCTTTGGAACAAGATCCCAGTTTGTATTAGGAAGAGCCCCTCACTGACTCTCTTCAAGAGAAATCTTGATGAGTGGATGGGAGATCGTAAGTTTACCCCAGGGGTCACATCTGTGTCACTGCTAGACAGGGGCACAGTAAACTAATTCTATTATATAAGGGGACCTTCATTGTGTCACTACTAGACAGAGGCACAGTATTCTAAATTTATTCTGTACATTTTTTGTACCATTTCATGGGGTGGCAAAAGCCACATCACTATGGCTAGGCTTAAAAATGCCCCAGGGCAGATAGCCTAGTACTATACTATGAAACTATGAAACTATAATACAGTAGAAACATTATAAAGAAAAAATACAATTCTACCCAGATGAGGAAGCCAAATACTCATGCTTTTGTGATACTGGTTAACTAAATAACACCTATATGGTGTTGAAAGCCAGACCTCTAGCAGCCTTGAGCATTTTCTGAAAAAGTAAACTTAAAAAGCAAAAACTAAACAAATGTAAATATTTTGTGAACAATAAAAGCTATTAAAACTGTATAAGCAGCAATATTATCAGTAAGAAGTATTTTTACAGTGATAATAGTCAGTGTATTCATCTTTCCATAAATATTGTACTATATTATAACGCACACAAACCCCATATTATATTTTTCATAAACTTTCACAAATTAATTTTTATATTCTGACAACTATGCAACCAAACATATACTATTAGAACATTTCTGCTAACCAGACATAAGCTTTCACAGGACAAAAAAGAAATTCTTCTATACGTGCATGTTTACTGAGGTATTTACAGAAATATGAAAGTATATGTTTAACTACATAATTAGCAATATAAATCTTCTTCTTCTTTCAGCTTTTCCCAGTTAGGGGTCACCACAGTGGATCACCTGTCTGCTCATGATTGGCAGTGGAGTTTTATGATGTCGATTTGCTAGCCTGGCGAGCAACTTCCACAGAAGGCACACACGCACTCACACCTAGGGCCAATTTTAGAGTGTCCAATCCACCTACAGCTTTGGGATGTGGGAGGAAACTGGAGCACCCAGAGGAAACCCACGCAACTACAGGAAGGACCTGCAGACTCCACACAGAAGGCACCCCAGCTGAGAATCGAATCGCAGAACCTGTTGCTGTGAGGTGGCAACGCTAACCGCTGCACGACCGTGGCTGCCCATAATTAGCAATATAAATAATATTGGATATTTGTCAAGATGTGCAACTTACAGAGCAAATATCAAAGAAAGATAGTTTTCTTCACCTAATGTCATGCAACTTTTTGTAAGTCACTGGAGTTTTGAAATTTTAAGTACATATGGAAATATTACATGTTATGTTGTCCATACCTCGCCTTCGTTCTTGCTGTTTGGGTTCGGAGCTGATCCTCATCTCTGACTCAGCTGTATACTATAACTCGAGAGCTTTTACTGGCTCGAGGCTAGCCCCTATCCCAGCATGTCTAGTGGTAGTTACCCAGATATGATTTGTCGCTTGCAGCATCGAGATTGCAGATACTGGCTCAGACTAAGTGTTCTTTCTATTAATATATTTTTCAGCTAAAATTTCCAGTTTAGCTTAGTCATTTTGTTATCTGTAGTTGTCCTGCCATTTATATCTATCCCTATCCCATCTGAGTGACTGGTTTGTTGTGTAAATTAACTGTTTTTTTTCCCCAGGCCTTTCCCCTCCTTCAAACCCGTTTAAATTAGAGGGTTCTTCTTCTTGCCTTTCCTTAACTGTTAAGGAGTTGCCGTTTGAGTTCACTGTCTGTTAAAAAAAAAAAAAAAAAAATATATATATATATATATATATATATATATATATATATATATATATATTGTTTGTCTGTTATTGCCAATAGTCTTTCCTCTTTGTGTAGCTATACAGAGTGCTTTGTAGTCTTCTTACTAGCAGTATATAGCCTTAGTTATAGTGCTGTTTTCATATTATGTCCAAGGATACTGCCAAGGATTCAAAACCTTCTGGTTTCAAAAAATGTGACTCATGTTGCCAAAAGATGTCCCTTACAGACAGGCACACGAGTTGTGTATATTGTTTAGGACCTCTTCACCTGCAGGACTCGTGCTGCATCTGTCATGCCTTTAGTTCACAAGTCCTGCAGGATAGAAGAAACAAGCTTATCTTGCGAGGTTTGCTGAAGAGCCCCTTTGATACTGCCATGGAGGGGACTCAGCCAGCTAAAAAAATCGGATAAAGTCAAGCCTTCATCCTCTTTGGCTCCAAGTTCAGACCCATCTGAGGACAAGGATAAACCACAAGCTAAGTCAGACCCGACTATCAGTTCCGACAAGACATCTGCACCTACAGCTCCATTTGTGTCTTCGGAGTCAGTAAGGTCCCATAAGCATTCCAGGTCTTCTGCCTTAGAACCAGTGTAGTCCGCTCCACAGTCTCCATTATTGCAATCTGTGGTGGGCAGTCACCGGTCTTCGACACACTCCTCTCAGTCATCCAGGAGCCTTTCAGATGATGATGTGGAGAGGGTGGTAAAGAGGCTTCTTAGGACACCAGCACTAGCCAAAATACTTTCGGGCCCATCCCAGAAGGAAATGGTACCAACAGCCCAAAAACCACCTGTCTTGATTCCTCCTCCAACTCCTCTGAGTTTGGAGCTGGAGTGCATGGAAGTCGTAGTGGTGGAGCCGTCGGTTTCAGTAACCTCCTCTGGTGTTTTGGTTCTGACTACCACTCCGATCTCCTCGATACCTACTTCTATTGAGGGATCTGGGGGCCGACTCTTTCTCATTGGTTCTGAGGGGGGGAGCAGCATCAGACCATTTTTCAACCCTACTCTCCCTCTCTGAGCTTCGGCACAGGTCAGCTCAGCTCCTACATTGGCCTTGGAGCTGTTGCCCTCAGTTCGGAGGAAGCCTCCTGCTTCTTCGGAGCCGGAGTTTTTTCAGGTAGGGACCACAACTCCTTCGAGGTGATGAGGAGCATGCTGTTGGCTGAAACAGCTCCACCCTCAGCTCCATTGGCTCCTTTGCCCTTGGTGCCAGTGTCCACCTCTGAACTTCCCCTCCGCCCCAAGTGTAGGGAACCCATGCTCCAGGACACCCCATTGGGCAAGCTCAACTCATCCAAAGCTTCCCCTGAGCATCCTTTGGAGGAGGTCCCTCAGAAGAGGACTTGCAAGAGGAAGCATGTGGACTCCCCTGAGTCCTTGACATCAGACACAGACTTGGATGACTCAGAAGGGTCCCCACATTCCCCCTCTGAAGATGTCTTTTTTTCAGACATCTTAGAAATCCTTAGACAGAGGGGTGACAGGAAGTCCCTTGCCACTTTTGAAGATGAGTCTGTGTACCTGGATGCATTTGGTTCCCAACCTCCACCTCTTGGGTATCTCCTCCTTTCCACCCACAATTGGATGTAGTGAGTCAGAAGGCTTGGAGCTCTCCAGACATGATGGAACCAGTTTCGCGGAGGCCCAATAAATTCATTACAGCCTCTGAAGACAGGCTCTTCTTATATAAAGGTGTTCCTGTTGATGCTATGGTGGTGGCAGCAACCACCAAGAAGGAATTAGCGGAAACTTCTTCATCTGTCCATCTGCTGAACAAAGAATCTCATAGAATGGACAGATACAGGAACTGTATGTTTTCTTCAGCAACCTTTACACTCAGGTTGCAGAACTATTTGTCCCACTTTACAAGGCTTCAAAGGGATCTCCTCATGGAGTTAGGAGACACCTTACAGGATCCTACAGCTGCCGGAGCCTCGGACAAGGCAGCTTCTCAGCTCACGACTCTGACTTTAGTGGTTAACTCCTCCATGCAGCTCATTTCTTATGCAGCCGATGGAGCAAGCAGGGTGGCAGGCACAGGGGTTACCTTATGCGCACTCCTGGATGCACCTTTGTCATTTTGCAGAGTCCTTCAAGTCTTCCTTTACCATTACCCCCTTTGACAGCTCATCCTTGTTTGGGCCTCAGGTAAGAGAGACTATTACCAGGTGTGAACAGGATGATAAAACTCTCTCTGCCATGGGAGTACATTTTTTTTTGCTCCATCTAGGCTCTATCCCAAAGGCCAGAAGAGTGGAAAGATGTGGTTCCTGAAATCCCAAGGAGCTTTGCCTGACACACGTGGAGAATTTTCCCCCAGGGGCAGAGGGGTAAACAACAACAGAAGACGCTGACCTCACGGCAGGAGGGGTCTGCAGAACCAGTGCTGCAGAGATACCTTCTCTGGTAGGCCCTTCCAGTGCTCCTGAAGGGAGGCCTACCTGTCCGACTCCAGAGATGGTCAGGGGGGAGATTATCCTTGCACCCAAAAGCCTGGCAGACAATCACAGAAGATGCATGGGTACTATCCATAATATCTGGAGGTTACAATATCCCCTTCTCAAAACTTCTCCTATCAAAAAGACAATACTCTATCCCAGATGTTCCACCCAGTCTTCGGGATCAAGCAAACCTGGAGGTTCAAAGGTTGCTAAGAAAAAGAGTCATCCAGGAAGTCCCTGCAGACCAGATTGGATCCAGAACTTATTCAAGATTCTTTTTAGTTCCAAAGAAAACAGAGGAGTGAAGACCCATTTTGGATCTCAGCAGACTAAACAAGTCAGTCAAGAAAACAAAGCTCCAGATGGTGACATTGCAGTCTATTCTTCCTTTTCTGGGACAGGACAATTGGATGTGCTCTATAAATCTCCAGGATGCATACTACCATATAAAAATGAACAGACGGTCAAGGAGATATCTACGCTTCCAGCTGGGATCCAGTCACGATCAGTTCAGGGCTGTGCCCTTTGGTCTGACCACAGCCCCCAGGGTGTTCACCAAATGCATGGCAGTAGTTGCGGCTCACCTGAGCCGTCAAGGATTCCAGGTGTTTCCATATCTAGATGACTGGCTCCTTACTGCCACCACCGAGAATCAACTAATCAGGGCAAGGGAATACACAATCCGCTTTTGTTCTCAACTTGGGATCACCATAAACTAAGAAAAATATGCCTTGTTGCCTCGTCAATTTATTACCTTTATAGGTGCAAATTTAGACACAAGGGCCATGATAGCAAAACTGCCTCAAGAAAGTGTATTAATGATCCATTGCCAAGTTGTCATACTGTTCACACAAAAGAGTATTCAAGCAAGCTTCTTCCTCAAGGTACTGAATTCTATGGTGGCGGCAATCACTCTGGTCCCTATGGCTCACTTCCTAATGAGAATTCTACAGTGGCTTCTATTTGCACAATGGTCATTCCAGGATTTACCCATGTCACATCAGATTCTGATCATGGAATCCTGCAAAAGGGATCTGGAGTGGTGGCTTCATTCCCCTATGGTGATGATAGGCAGGCCATTTTTACCCCCCAACCACAGTGACCATGGACGGTTCCTAGATAGGGTGGGGGGAGCATTATCTGGGACAGACTGTTCAAGGGACTTGGCAGGAACACGAGTACCACTTGCACATCAATGTCCTGGAAATGACAGCAGTGCTTCTGGCGTTGCAAGCACTTCAGAATTGTCTACCTACAGGGACTATAGCAATCCAAATGGACAATATGTCAGTAGTATGGTACATCAACAAACAGGGTGGAACCAGGTCTTACACCTTGTGTCGAGAGGCTTTACGAGTTGGGAAATGGGCAATGTCTTCCCAGAACTTTCTAGCTGCAATGCACATCCCATGGAAATCCAACGTGATAGAGGACAAGCTCAGCTGGGCCATCCTGATGCCCCATGAGTGGTCCCTGAAGCAGGAAGTTGTGGACTTGATCTTTTGCAAATGGGGCCAGCCTTGCTGCAATCTGTTTGCCACCTCCCTCAACAACAAATGCAGCAGCTACTTTACTCTAGTACTACCATCGGGACAGTGGGTTTATTTCAAAACATCGAATGACTAAAATATTGAATCACATAACATCAAACACTTAACATCGAATGCTACTAAACTCAAAAGCTCAAAATTTCGAAAATGGAAACCCTGGACTCACATAGATGGCCTTCGCAAAGTTACACACCTTGATGTCACTGAGAAATGTCTAATGTGAATAACGTCTGCTACGAACCACTGTTTTATAGCAGGATAAGCATTAACAATGTACTACCACACAAAAAGTCATACACATAGTAGCAAATGTTCTCATTAAATTGCATATTAGCATTAGTATATCCTGTAATTACGAATTATAAATGTAAGGCTTCCACGTCCGCTCCCTGTGCACTACGCTTTGACTAAATAGCAACATGGCTGCTGCTACCTACCCAACTGTTCCTGGAATACTAGGCTCAATTTATGAATGTGTCATGTCTCAGAAGAGGTCAGGCATGTTAGAATTGGATGGATATTTGTATAATGCAGAGAAAACCATTAAAAAGAAAACATGCCTGTGCTGTAAAAGTAAGTTTACATATAAATGTAGAGGTAGGGCTGTAACAGAAACTGTGGTGGGTGAGGAATGTCTAGTTAAGTCTGTTGGTCACCTGCATGCTCCCAATGTGGTTGAAGTAGAGAAGTACCGAGCTTGTCATAACTTAAAAGTGAGTGCAAGGTGCAGTATGAGTACAGCAGCATTACTGGTGGATGATGTGGTGGGTAGTACATCTGCCGAAACACTAATGTCATTGCCGTCTAGGAGGTCCATGCTCCAATAAATTAATAGGGTTAGGAAATGGAAGATGCGTACATATAAAGTTGTGGCTGGGAATATTGGTGCAGTGGACACAACTACATGTACGTTAAAACATGGCACCTTTATACACGCACGTAAGGCAGACATCCATACCAGTACACGTGTTAGTGTTTAGCACAGAAGGGAATCTGCATGATTTGTGCAGTGCACATATATGGTTCATGGATGGCATATTCCTAACAAAAGGTAGACTATGTAAGCAATTATATACAATTCATGCCTTGGTGAAGTTTGTTGTCTCAATAAAATGTTTCCTGCTAGTGTACTCATTAATGTCGAAAAAGTCCTATAAAGCATACAACTTCCTGTGGGAATGTCTTCATGAGTTACTGTCCTCCATACAATTACAGTGTAAGGTAAAGTACATACTGACAGACTTTGAGTTGGCTGCAATCAAAAGTGTTAGGCATAATTTTTCATCTGTGGTTAGCAAGGGATGCTTCTTTCATTTCACACAGGCAGTGTGGAAAAAGGTACAGTCCCTTGGCCTAGCTAGTGTGTATGGAAAGAATGTTGCTTTACAGGTAGAAAATGACTGATAGCCCTTGCATTCCTAAGTGTAGAAGAAGTAGGTGAGGCATTTAGGTGTATTAGTGAGACATTTTAACCTTGCTGCCAAAGAGTTACTGCTGTACTTTGCAGAAGTGTATGTTTCAGGTCGTCTAGGAAGCAACAGGTATACACCATTTCCTACCGATGTTTCCAGTGCAATTCTGGAATGTGCATGACCTCAATGAACTGTCACTACCCAGAACCCAGAATTATGTGGAGGGATAGCACAGGCATCTTTGTTGCCTAATAGGAAGATGCATTGCCGATATACCATCCATCATCAATGTCCTTGTTAGGGAGCAGAACAGGATGAATGATATGCGGATATTAATGCGGTCAGGTTGCTTTACATCTCTGAAGAAATATAAAAACAGTGAAAGGCGACAGAGACTGGAGACTGTAATGTGTAACAGGTCAGAGTATACAGCTGTTGAATTTGTGAATGCAATAGCTACCTTAGTAACACTGTAGGGTGACGATTACAGTGGTAAAGTGTACCAAATCATGTAAATACTTTGTTTATTGTAAATAGTGTGTACATAGTGTGGTAATCATGTGCTACTATGCCGGTTTTGCTTTTAGTATTTACTTTCCATTGAGCACAGTAGAGTACTTCATGTACATGTCTGTAGGGTACTTGCATTAGGTGGATGGGTTGTGTTTAGATAGTTAAAGAGGCATGGTTTTGTTTGTTATGGTTAGGTTTCAGGTTGCACTGGTGAGTGGATGGCCAAGTGCTGCTATTCGTACATTCCATTTTTGAAATTTTGAGCTTTCAATGTTAAGTGTTCGATGTTATGTGATTCGATATTTTAGTCATTCGATGTTGTGATATAAACCTGGAAAAGTCACCCACGGACGCACTTGTTCACGATTGGCCCCCGGGACTCCACCTTTTCCCCTGATCCTCAAGGTTCTTCAGAAAGCACAGTCATTGGGTGCAAGTTAATCCTCATTGCCCCTTACTGGCCTCATCAGATATGGTTCCCATTCCTTTGGCTTCACCTGCAAGGGGAGCCTTGGATCCTGGACCCAGTGCCAGATCTTATGAGACATCAGTCGGGGGCTCTCTATCCTTCCGTTCATTGTTGCTTTTTGACCTTTATGATGTCAGTCTAGAAACATGAAAGTCCATGGAAAATGTCTTTTATGTTTTGAAGGAAACTGGTCTGTTGAAGTTGTGTGAAGGATTCCTGAAGGAAAAACTGGTGCTGTTTAATTTAATGCTGTTTTAATGAGAGACTGTCATGCCGTATTTTTTTAGCTTATTTTGTATAGAGTTTACAGATCTATTTATGGAAAAAAAAACACTGGTTTGCTTCTTGAAAAGTCAGTTATGAAACAGTTGCTCACAGCTTGGTTTCTCCACTTCCGGTCTTAGCCAGGCTTCCCAATGTTTCTCCAGCAGGTCAGCACATTTTAATTTCCTCTCATAAGTCCACTACTAGGAGACTTTATGCTAGTAAATGGAAGAGGTTCTCTTGTTGGGCAGGCAAAAATCAGGTTGATCCTTTTACTGTTCCCATTTCAAAGATTCTTGAATTTCTCACTGAAACATTTGACCAAGGAGCAGCTGCAGCTACTATCCGAGTTCAGTTAGCTGCCATTTCAAATTTCCATATGGGAGAAATGGGTTCCAATATCATGTCCCATAGGTTATGCAAGGATTTTCTAAGAGGTACTACCCTATTAAGACCTCCGATAAGAGAACCTCTTCCTCCTTGGAATCTAAATTTAGTTTTAGATGCTTTGATTCTACCTCCCTTCTAACTGTCTGCATCTTGTCTGCTCAAATTTCTGACTTGGAAGACCCTTTTCTTGGTTACAATTATCTCAGCTAGAAAAGTCTCAGAATTACAGGCCTTATCTATTTGTCCCTCTTACTTGATTTTCCGCAATGATCTGGTTTCTCTCAGAACCAACCCCTCGTTCTTACCCAAGGTATGTTCTGAATACAATCTGAATAAATCCATAGAGCTTCCTGTGTTTTTCCCCAGTCATGGCAACAAGGCAGAGTATAAGCTTCATCAATTGGATGTTCATAGACAGTTATGTTTCTATTTACACAGGACCAAGGAATTTAGAAAATCTGATCAATTGTTTATATCCTTTGTAGACAATAAAAGAGGTTGTGTGGTCTCAAAGGTGACTTTATCAAAGTGGCTTTCAGACACTATAAAATATGTCTATGAGGTGCGTAAGGGCACTCAACAAGGGCCTTATCTACCTCTATTGACTTTCAGACCAGAGTGGCTTTGGATTTGATCTGTGCAGCAGCTACATGGGCTAATCATCATACCTTTATCACTCATTACAAAGTAGATGTGGCCTCCTGGAACAGGGCATCCTTTGGTTCTATGGTCCTGAAGAGTTTTTTCCAGTGAGCCACCCAAGAATCAGGTGCTGGGGATGCTGTCCCAAACAGCAAGAATGAAGGCGAGATATGGACAACATAACATGAAGAAGTTATATACTCACCATAACCATAGTGGGAGGATGACATAATGGTTAAGGTGTTTACCTTAAAGACACAAGATGCAGGGTTTGATTCTCACATGGGGTAACTGGCTAGGCTTCAAATGACCCAAAAGGGCAGTTAGCCTAGTACTAGTCTATGAACCTATGAACCTATAACATTCCATGTTTGTTGTCCTTGATCTCGCCTTCCTTCTTGCGTCCCTCCCTCCTTCCCCCTTCCTGGAGGATCGAGAGGAATCCCTTATTTTATTGGCTATACTGGCTGGGTTCCCTTTATACCATTCCTTATGGTCAGTCCCAGTTTACTACTATTACCTTGTGGAGGGATCACACATTTATATGCAGGTGTCATCGGATATGTAAAGTAGAGTATATCTCTTATCTTTTATATGGTCTAGTGTTGGGTTATCACAAACGAGATGTGGGTAACTACCGCTAGGCATGATGGGATAGGGGCTACCCTCGAGCCAGTAAAATCTCTCAAGCTATAGTATATGGGCCAAGTCAGAGCTAAGGATTGGCTCAAAACCCAAACAGCATGAAAGAAAGCGAGATAGATCAAGGACAACAAACATGGAACATTATGCTGAGTACATAACTTCTTTTTATTTTCATAATTATTAACAAACAGCTAATGATATATCCAGTGTATCAAGCTATAAACCAGCATTTACAATGAATTATCCTGTCTCCCACACTGGAATTCACACCATACACCTCAACAAAATGTAGATGCCTTGGTTATGAAAATATGAACATAAATATGAAAATAGGAATAATAACTGGCAAAGATTAATTTATCCACTGCAGGACATGATTGACTAACAACCTTAATATCATTTTGTTGATAACTGCTTGCCCTTTCCAATGCTGCTTATTGTTAGCCAGTAAGTCACTCAGTTAAAGAAGTTCTGGACGCCATAAGGAGGTATGGATGTGAACTGGAAATATACAAAAAAGGTGGTATTGGCTTGAGAGAGTTAAGAAACAGAATCTCACTAAAATCACATTTTATTTAACTAAACGGGTCTACTTCATTTAATTGATAATCATTTCAATGAAACTCAGTTGCCTGAGTACAATTCACTGAAACCTCACTTCACTGAAAACTCATTTGACTGAAACTCATTTTGTTGAAAGTTATATATGGCCTTTTCCCCACTGTAGTGCAGTCCTGGAGTTAGTATATAAAGTAAAGGGTTGTGTGGGTGGCACAGCCCTCCACATTGGGGTGGGGTGTAGCCCCCCCACCTATTTTAAATGTTTTAAACCATAGGCATGGATACTTACAAGTCCAATGAATAACTCTTTCTATAAGACAATATATACCCAAACTATGTGGGGGGCATCCCCCAATGTGGGGAGCTGTGCCACCACCCCCCTTACTTTATATACTAACTCCAGGATCATACTACAGTGAGGAAAAGGCCATATATAACTTTTGATGAAATGAGTTTCAGTCAAATAAGTTTTCAGTGAAGTAAGCTTTCAGTGAATTGTGCTCAGGCAACTGAGTTTCAGTGAAATGAGTTTTCAACTAAATGAAGTAGACCCAACTAAAAGCATTCTTCCTATGTACAAAAATGCATATATTTCCTTTCTTTGCAGTGTTTTGTAGCACTATAATGTTTCTGTTTCTCCTACATTGATATATAATTTGCCTTTATTGTATTATCTTATCTACTGTATCTTGAAACAGTGTACCTGGGTCATGGCTGAAAAGGGTTATTTAACAGCCTACCTACACAGTCAATACATTGAAATAAATAAATAAATGTCTATTGCATTATACATCTAATGAAAGAACTTAACGTGTCAGCCTAAGATTTACATGGCTAGAGTATAGGATACCCAGGGTTATAGTTAAAGGATGATGTTAGGATTAAAGGAGATGACCATAAATGCACCACACCGTTCTCTATTAAGTCCAATATTTTTCAATACATATTTCAGATGTAATTGAAAATACAGCAAATTCAATTAACATGTTTTTGTAAATAACAAAAAAATTTATTCAAATGTAGAGGAAGAAGGATGTGGTAGGCAGTATGTGGAAAGTATGAATAATCTGGCAGAAAGATGGCAACTGAGGTTTAATTGAAACAGACACAAAGTTTTGCATTTGGGGCAAATGAACACTAGTATGCATTATCACTGAAGTGATATAGCAAGCAAGAGATATGGGTTGATTGGCGCACTCAGATTAAATTATCCAGAACACTGAAGAAGTTACAAAAAACAAATAAGTTTTCGGGTTTTACTTCTAACAAGAGAAGTTATAAAAGAGCAAATAAACTGTCAGGTTGTATTCTAACAGGTACTGATTGAAGATATTTGTAGTTAACACTAAGGTTGGCATGATGCTGACTGGAATAGTCAGGCCACAGTTTTTCCAAAGCCTCATGGATTCATTATTTTCCTGGGAATCTGCTTTTTTCTTTTTAATGATAATTTGAATCTAGTAATCATGAATTGCAGTCATACAATTCACTGTGTCACTATTCAATGGCTTTGTAAACTTGAACTGAAACAGTCAAATGCTTCTCATAGACTCTGAAAAGAGAGTGCTGTTGGACCAGCCCCATCCCACATAAGACCCATGTTAGCACTCACTTCCTATTTGTGTGAATAGATGTTTTGCTTAGCTTAAATTTTTTTCTAATAAGTTGCAGTTTGATGCAACCATAATGAAGAATATAGTATACGTTAAGGAATATTCTTATTCTGTATATCCAATGGCTTCCTATTGCAAATCATGTTAAATAAAGGCCTTAGCATCATCATGGGCAGTAATTTAAGATTTGAAGCTGGTGGAGAACAAGATGGCTGCAGTTGTGTAGACACTGCTATTCCTAGCTCTCTCAGAAAACCCTGAATAAAATACACTCCAGAGGGTAAGGGAAGGACTGAAAACTGCAAATAAGATAATAATTCTCTTTAAGATATCCTGCAGTAACCTTTGAGAAGACCCGAAGCAACAGAGCGGCTGTACATAACCAAGATTAATCGAGATTATAACACAACTCATGCCATGTGGTTTTAAGGGCCTGTATGATAGAATGGAACACAAGAGGCCAACACAATGTCCAAGGAAGAAAGTAGCATGGGGACTCTAACTACAAAAACTAAATACTCAGTCTTAGCCTCTCCAGAAAAAGATACAACAAAAAGACAACAAACAACAAAACAATCTGAAATGAAAAAAAGCAGCATCTAAAACTAAACCAGATCAACCTGCTAACCTAGAAGACATCAAATCAACTCTACAACCTATTCATCAGGCAATTCAGGACCTTTCCTTACAGTTCAAATCCTTTGGAGACTCTCTTAATCAGCTTCTAACCAGAAATGAAAAGTTGGAGGCAAAAATAAAGGAAAATGTACTAAGGGTTGACAGTATACAACAAACTACAGATAACCTCAAGTTAATACAAGACATGCAAACCAAATTAGCAGACCTTGAGCAGGTTTCAAGGTCTATTAATTTGGTTTGCATGTCTTGTATTAACAGACCTTCAAGGTCTGTTAATACAAGACATGCAAACCAAATTAACAGACCTTGAAGCCTGCTCAAGAAGAAATAATTTAATTATTCGAGGAGTTCCGGAATCTGTTACACACACTAACTTGATAACAACTATTAAACAAATTTTCAACATCTTACTAGAGGATTCTGCTGAGAAGCAGCACATAACAATAGAGAGGGCCCATCACGCATTACGAGAAACTCAAGCAACAAATAATCCAAGACCAATCTATGTAAAGATTTTAAATTATCAAGATGTCTCAAATACTTTAAAAATTGCAAAGACAAAAGGCTCTCTCACCTGGAATGACAATTGGATCTCCATCACACAGGATCTTCCCCTTCAGATTAGGCAGACAAGACAAGCTCTTTTCCCTTTTTGCCACTTCCTGATACATAAGAAGATAAAATTCCAAATGAAATACCCGAACACTTTGGTGTTCTCATATAAAGAATGAAATTACTCAATCACATCTATCAAAGAGGCAAACAGTACATTCCTGGATATTTTTAAAGAAATACCTGCATTGTAATTGGTTCAGAAAGAAGATCAGGCTATGGATTGAATGTGGCTGAGTCCATCTTATTCTCCCCTAGGGGAGAACATAATTGAGATATGTTAATTACAGGCCTTGGAGCTTCCTAGTGATGACTCATTGGCTGATTGAGAGATCTATGGGAGGCCTAAAGGAATGGAAAAATTGCTCCACAGTTTCTGGGATGTACAGTTTAAGAAGGTACCACTTCCTGTCATAGAAGTCCCCCACCCCCAGTAAATCATTTGTTCCGGTCAGCAGGAATGGTTAACTCAGAGAGGCTATGAGGAAAAATTGTCAAGCCTATAATATTTGTAAAAAAAAAAAAAACAATGGAAATTTAAGAAGTTATACTTCATCCTGGGGTAGTCCTCGCCATCAGCAAAAGATGACATAGAGACATGATTAGGAAAAAGAAAGGAAAAGGTATTGTACTATGGCATTTTCATGAATCAGAATTATAAGATCACTCTAACACTGAAAAATATATGTTTGACTGATGTTCAAATGATTTGAGAGATTGTAAATCACAGGGAGGCAAAGTTAATCTAAGTCTGATAAACTGCTCTAAAACTAGCAGCAGAAAAATTTAGTATGGTTCGAGCTGCATTAGGTGTACTTATAAACTGCTATACATCAAATAAATTTGCTAACTGTGATTCTGGCTAAACGAGGCAAAAACTGAACTGTATGTTAACTTGTAAGGGTGGATTCTGAATGGATGGGTTTTAAAGACGTGGAAAAAAATTTCTTACGTGACTTAAGTTGTCTGTGCATTAAACAATACAGTATATGTATATATTTATATATACACACAATGTTTCTGTGGTTAATGCGTCTGATGATAAAACAATAGGATTTTGTGAAAATGAAAATTTGGTTACCAAAATACTAATATGGTTTCTAGATCTAATTTTCTGCTTCATAGATACCTTAACATTTTTAATCAGATCTTTATAAGGTATAACAGCAGACGTATCTACTGACTTAAGAGCAGCTATTTGTCATGGTTGAATTTCTCCTTATTTCAGTGCTGTTGTTTTTTTGGAAGGCAAATTTATTTTGTGAAGGAATATTGTAATGGCACTGCTGGACATTTTCTGATTATGCATAGCATTGCAAGTTTACCAGTTTGCTAGATCTACCAATGAACAAAGAAAATAATTTTGGTCATACAGGTATGAATTTCATTTGAGTTGCATTCAGTCAGCTATAGATTAACCATTGGCTTCAGAACTGGTATTAATTGAAAATCATAATGAAGTTGCAGGCAGCATTCTTTAGAGGATTCTTACCCTTCTTCTGTTTGATTAGTAATGCTATATTAATGGACAAAGTCTTTTTGATATCTGGCAATGCAGCAAAAATGCAACTTATACTTTATTAGACATATACTTTCTGTTTCATTGTTAAAAATATATATGGTTTGATGCTCCGTGTCAACTAATTCTAAGATTTAGGGCTGCTTATAGAAGTTTACGTGGTTTGGTTAAAGGTTTTATGTGGCAAATGGTTGTTGAAATCTGACACAAAAAAAGCCTGGGGCTATAGTTGAGATTGTGGCTCAAGATACCAAGAGTGAGATACTAGAATAAAGCTAAAAATGTGTTGCCTTTTAAAATGTATATATACTGTAATGCTTATGCTACACACTTGTTTCTGGGACATAAAGTTTTTATATGTTTGGAAGAGATTAGGAGTAGATTGTAGGTGTTTAAAAGAGTACTAGCATGCTAGACTTGTTCAGTTTAATTGTTGTTTTTAGTAAGGGGAAGTCCAGCCTAAAAACAACCCAGTTAGAAGGTACTCAGTTTAAAACCTTTGAACAAAACTCAGTTAAGTGATTAATTTCCTTTTATTTTTCCCCTTCCTTCTTGGTCCAGAGGCGTAGTGGTTATGTACTGGGGATGGGCAAGAAGGAGAAGGTGTCACTCAACTAAAGCTTGACATAAGCTTCTTATCATTAACAAAACTTATAACCTTCACTGCCAACATTTAAAAATAGTACATATAGAAGGGAAGAATGGGGGAGATTGAAACATGGAATTTAAAGGGGATTCAGTCAAAGGATAAACAAATCCTATTTTTACATCTTACTTATAAATCCAAGGCAAATTTAATACTAATCCAGGAATACAATTTGACAAAAGAGCAGTGGCTAAAAATTGGAGAGAAAAAATGGATCAAACAGATTATAGCCTCTGTTGAAAAAACTAATAGTGCGGGGGTGGCTATAATAGTTAAAAAAATTTCAAGACAATATCATAAAGTGTGACCTGGATGGAGAGGGAAGATGGTGTTATATAGAATGTAGAAATCAAACCATAAAGAAACTTATTTTAGTTCTAAATATTTATGTGCCCTGGAGTAATCAACAACACTTTTTTATGTCTCTGTACAACATCTTAAATGCATTCAAACATCACTACATAATCATAAGAGGGGACTTGAATGCTTAACAAGATCCCACATCTGATAGATCAAACCCCAGTAAAGCATATAAAGCAAGCTACTGTTGCCCTGGAAGAACTTTAACAAGATTTTAAACTTTTTGATCCCTTCAAAGACAAAAATAAAGATCACATAAAAGAAAAAAATACATTTTATTCACAATGCAACAAAATGTGGTCTAGAATTGATTTTTTGTCTAGTCTTGGATATATTTTCAAGCTTAAGTTTAGAATGCTTTATTAGTACAATATTTTTTTCTCTGATCAGTCAAAGGTTACACTAATCATACATTGGAGGGATACAAGAAACATGAGTGTCAGAGGGTGCAGTTGGTCTCTTAATCCTAATCTCTTTTTAAAGCAAGATGTCCTGGAAGGTATAAGTACATTCTTAAAGGAATTAGTGGACAAAATCCCTTGCTCTGAATATCCAATTGACATTGAATGGGCCACCATCAAAACACAAATAACAGGTTTCCTTATTAGCAAAGATGCACACCATAAAAAAATCACAGAGAAGAGAAGAGACACTAATAGAAGAAAATATACATAAAATGGAATTAGAACTACAAGTATGCTTTAATAAACAAACTGAGGAACAGCTACTGAAATACCAGAGACCTCTACCTACTGAAGTCTAAAAGCCTCTCCTTTCATGATACATCAGTCCTGGCCAAGTATGCTGAGGGAGCCCTAATGCCATCCAGAGCACTAGCTAGATTAATTTCCCTGCATAAATCTACACCTATCATAACCAAAATTAAATACTTAGATAGAATACATGAGAGCAATACTGAAATCCCAAACCAATTTGAACAATTTTCTACACAAACATATGGAGAGCAAACTCTTACAACGTCGGAGCAAGATGTTTCTCTGGAATTTATCTTTTCCAAAACTAAATACTAATCAACAGAAAATTTTAACAGACCCTATTACACATCAGAAAATCATTAAGACAATAAAGAACTTAAAACCTCACAAAGCACCTGGTCCAGATGGATTCACGTGTACGTTTTACAAGAGTTTCACTCCACAAATTGCCAAAATATTACAACATCTATTTAATTATATTATAAATAACAAGATTAATGATGCTCACCTTAATGCTTCAAAAATATTTTTCTTAAAGAACAAGCAGACCCTAGAGATCATCAAAGCTACACACCCATTTCCCTAATAAATCTTGATATAAAAATGTTCACATCTACCCTGGCTATTAGACTTTAAAAAATCATAACACACCTTATCTCCCCTGAGCAATTTGGATTTGCACCATACAGGCAAACATGTGATAATACCCTTACCCTCAAAGCCCTAATAACACTCGCAAATCAAAAGAAAGTCCCAATCTACATGATTGTTGTGGATGCATATAAGGCATTTGATAGACTGAATTTATGTTTCTTAATATCAGTACTATCTTGTTTTGATTTCCCTTCTAGTTTCATTCAAACAATAAAAACACTATACAACAAATCTTATACAAATTTATATATAAATAAAAACCTTTCCAATAGAATTATGATTAAAAATGGAACAAGGCAAGGATGCTTTGTATCCCCATTTCTTTTCAACCTATATTTAGAACTTCTCTTTCTTCTTATTAAAAAGAATATATACTACAATCCCCAAATACTCTTTAATACTAGAGTATTCCTGACAGCTTTTGCAGATTATTTAAATCTATACTTCTCTTACCCAAGCTCATATATATCCAAGCTACTGAAGGCCATTGACACTTTCTCGAAGATATCTAACTATAAACTCAATTTAAATAAAACTGCTATTTTCCCTCTAAGCCCACCAAAACTAATGTTATTATATCCACACTTAAACACAATCAAAATAAAACAATCTATTGAATATCTTGGGATTACCTTTTACCAAAATAAAAAGGAATTTTATCAAAATAATATTGTGGGTAATGGCAAAATATAATACAGGATTATAACAGATGGAATAATCTAAAACTACCCTTTTTATCTAAGGTCACGATAAACAAGATGAATGTGCTACCTAGATTACGCTATATTTTTATGACTTCTCAAGTGATAATACATAATAAGTTTTTTTTTAAAAATGACATATTTTCTTATCTAAATTGATGTGGTCCCCTAAATCTGTAAGAATATCATATCAAAAACTATCCCAACCGAAACCAAATAGGGGACTTAATCTTCCAGATTTCAAATTGTATTTCGATATTATCAGCAGTAGTAGGATAATAAAAATTTCAGAATATAACCCAGTAAATCACACTTGGTCACTGATATGGGTAACATTATATTATCAATATGTAAAATCACTTAAATTTAACCCCAAAGCTCTTCCTTTTCTTGGCAAAAAAGAACTGATATCACATAAGATTATTGACCCAATAAAATTCTTTATCACCAATTTACAAAAACTCTATACAAAATGAAAGCTAGTGGAAGCAATGGAAACTCTACAACCTTTACAGCTTAATCCCAATCTGAGACTCAATATCTTAATGCTTAATCTAAACAAATTCCCAGTGCTAAAAGATAAACAAATCCTAGACTTCTTCCCCCTGCATGATTGTTCTATCACTGAATTGAGAACTCATCTCAAATTACCTAAATCATACACAATTATTCTAAGGCAAATTAAAGAGCTTTGCTCACAATACCTTTATAATAATGAGATATCAACTGGGGACATTGAAATTTGTCAGACCCTGTGGAAACTTACGTTATCTAGTGAAAAAATGACATTGAACACCTACAGGTTGGTAGTAGCGATTAAATATCAAGATAATACAATCTTCTCTCACAATTGGATAAAAATTATTCCTTTGATGTCAGAGAAGTAAATAAGAGAGTCAATCAATATAACTTCCAAGATACCCCCCTTGAAAAAAATGTTGTACACTCAACTTATGATCATTAACAATGCCTACTTCACACCCATCGTCCTACATAAATTTAATACATCTATCTCACCAGATTGTCCTTACTGTAAGTCCCAGAAGGCAGACTTATACCATCTGTTCTGGAGCTGTAAATGAGTACATAGATTTTGGAACTCTCTAATGGAGCTACTCCAAAAAATGGGATATGTAAAGACAACGCTAACTTGGGAATTTGCATTACTCCACATTTCTCCTGCAAGTACAACACCATTTCAAACCCGTATATGTTTCACCCTCTTTCTACTAATAAAACTTTACATTGCTTCCAAATGGAAAGACAGACTTGCAGTTATTTGGGGAGATTTCAAACAAATGGCCGGCACGCACTTATTGGCATATAAGGTAGTTATTTATAACAACAAAAGATCAAACATGCTAGAAATTTGGGAGAAGCTATTTAGCATTATATTATCTCAATAACTACTAAAAACCTTTTCTTTCCCCCTCACACAATCAGCGGTAAATGGAACCTTCATTATGCCTCGTTGTTGGGGAGGAATGTTTTATTGAAGAAGCTTATAGGTAATTAAGTACATGTATTGAAGAGATGAATGATACCGGTGTGTATAAGTGTATTACAGTTAAATATTTGTTTGAAATACTGTTGTTAGTACATTTTGTCTGTATCTTTATTTTTCTCATTTGTTAATTATGATGTTTGATATTATAAATTCAAATAAAGTTTTTTGGGAAAAAAAAAAGATTTGAAGCTAATACAGACTGGATAGTCAGTCACTGTTTCGGGATTATATAGCACATTTTACATACTACGTCTTCAAGGCACCCATCAGTAATGTTCTTACTTTATAAGACTGGAGATTTAGGGATATAAGGGAAAAAGAAGAATGGCTGTGGACAAGAATCAGTCTGCTTGTAAAAGAAGTCATTGTGTGCAATGAAGTGCATCCTGACAGATACGAAGAAGGGGGCTGAGGTAGCACTCAGAAATCAGACAGCCCTAACAGTGATGACACCTACCTTAGCAAATGAAGAAGCTAGGTACACAAAAGGATTGTATGAGGAGTGTAACAAAGGAGAATATAACAAAGATAACATGGGAAGATCTAACAAATACAAACATAAAAGTGAGCAAATAGTGTCATAGGTAAGTACTAGGTTAGCTTCCCTAGTGAGATAGGTAAGTACTAGGTTAGCTTCCCTAGTGAGACATTTAAGCCTAGCCAATTTCCCTCAGTGAGAATCAAACTATGTACTTGTTGTCTGTGAGGTAAACACATAAACCCTACCTGCATTTTATATAGTGGAAACTCAAAGACAATACAAATTAATGACCAGACAGGGGTAGAACAACAGGATCAAAAGAAGTTACAAATTGTAAGATTTCAAAGCAAAATTAGTTGACAATAGGTGGGAGCCAGAACAAGGATTACATTTTATTTATCCTTTCATTGACAGGGTTGGTCCTCGTAGGCTAGTAGCCTCTTTTCAAGGGAGACCAGATGTAGTATTTAAACTACTAGGGGAAATATTGCCAGGGCATTGAGGAACTTCCTCTACTCATGATCTGTACTTTGCTGGCATGAGTAGATGTGCACACCTGATTTCTAGCACAATGGTGGCTGGGAGGATGGTGCATGAGATGGAGACAGCAATGGATGGAGTGAAGGTGAACACCATCTCTAAAGAGGGTATTGGTGACAGCACAGAGGATTCAGATAATGTATGTGATATCAGAGGATGTGGCAAAAGAGGAATGTATTATTACTACCCACTAGTCAGCAAGGTTGCAGGATGATATATTGAACAGGATGATGAACCAAAACAAACCAGAAAATGTTATCTCATGGGGAGAAATAATGGAGAAAATCCAGGGAGAAGAAGTGGGAATTATGAAAAGAGACATTAAAAAGTAAAACATGCATAGACAATTGCTAATAATGTAGAAAGAAAAAAGAAAATAAAAAGTAAACAATATTAAAAGAAAATTTCTGGTGAGAATTAAAAGTAAAAGAAACTTGGAGATGGACAGGTATGAGGTATGGGACACTGTAATACTTCCTTTGTGTGTTAAAACAGGTCCACTTCACATGACTGAATCTCAAAATACTGAATTTCATTTGACTGCAACCACAATACCTAATTTTCAAAATACTGAATACACATTTGACTAAATCTCATTATACTGAAAGCTTACAATCCTGAATTTCAAAATACTGAATTTAAAGCTATAGATATGATGTGTGTTTCCCTTCACCTGTGACTTGCTTTTGATAAAAACACAGTACTGTAACTTAAAGTGCTGACATTTTAGAATACCGATAGTAGTGTAGAAAGTAGTGTTGTAGTGTTTTTAACTGTGGGTATGTCTCTTTACATTTTTATGGGAAGTATCTAAAGTAATATGGTGGATGTTTTGTGTGCTCCCGGCAGTAGTGGCAGAGTGTACAGTAAGGTAAGTAAAAGGTATATGCCCTTTTTCCCCACTGTAGTGCAATCCTGGAGTTAGTATGTATGTATGTGTATATATATATATATATATATATATATATATATATATATATATATATATATATATATATATATATATATATATGTATATATATATAGTTGGGGGGGTGTGGGGGGCAAAACCCCCCACATAATTTGGTTTTATATCCTCAAGTTTCTTTTAACAGGGTACGTTTTGGAAAGAGTTAGTCGTTGGTGTTCTAAGTGTGCATGTCTATGTCTTAAAATTTAGTATTTTGAAATTCAGGATTGTAAGCTTTCAGTATAATAAGATTCAGTCAAGTGAGTTTTCAGTATTTTGAAAATTAGGTATTGTGGTCTCTGTCAAATGAAATTCAGTATTTTGAGATTCAGTCATGTGAAGTGGACCCGTGTTAAAACACATAAGGTAAGAGTTTTTATTTTAATAAATAAAGAGCCATTTTACAACATTTTGTGAAAGTGCACAAGGTGTGGAAAAGTTTTTATGTGAATATAAAGAAAAGGCAAAATAACAATCCACGGAATGATTATGTAATGAAAGTATGTTTTTCTGAGAAACTAAAATGAAAATACAAATACAGTTTCAGACAGAGGTTGAAAGAAAGATTTTGAAAGGACATCTAAAAAGTATTTGTAAAGAAGTGATGGACTTTTCTGAAGTTTATGATAATAGATTATAGACTGGAGATAGGGCTGTAATGTTGTGCTAAAAATGGAAAGGGAAAGAAATGTACATATTCCAAACATTATAAGTTTTGAAGGAAATAAGGGTTTGGTAAAATATTGTGGGGGGGGGGGCAACCAATACCATGTTTTTTTTGTGCAGTGAACTGTGATAAAAATAAATGTTATAATTGTAGGAAACCGGGACACAATTTAAAAAATGTAACTTGAATGAAGGGAGAAGAGAAAGAATAAAATTTAGAGGATGCAGATATAAGAATGAAAAAAAGAAAAAAGAAAGGGATGTTAATAAAAAAGAGGAAGAAGAGAAAGGAATATATTCAGAAGTTAATGTAGAAGATATACTTCGGAAAGTAGTAAAGGGAAAAAAGAAATCCATTGGTCAAAGAGTCATAAACTTAAAAGAAAGGAAAAGGATGAGGAGCATACCTCCCAACCATACCAAGTTACTCGGTTTCTACCAAGTTTTGGGGTCCAAGGGATGCCATGGTTCTCGAGTGGCACCCTTCATTTCCAATTTTTTTAATTTGTTTTAATTTCTTGTATTTTAGCACTGTTTGTGCTGATGTCATCACGTGCGTGATGATGTCAGCTCTTTCAGGGCTACCAGCCTGTCAAAATTGAGCTCAAGGAGCTCACATCATGCACACATTTCTGGCTGGTCAAATGCGAGTGGGAACAGCAGCATAATGGATTATTTTATGTTTCTGAGTGGGAACAGCAGCGTAATGGATTATTTTATGTTCATTGAGGAACAAGAACAGCGTGATGGATTATTTTATGTTTGTTGGGGAAGAAGGAATCAGATGGCCCGGCCAGAAAGAATGAAGACTCAGAAACAAGTAAGGAAGTGTGTGTGTGTGTGTGTGTGTGTGTGTGTGTGTGTGTGTGTGTGTGTGTGTGTAAAACATATAGTATAAATGTGAGTGTACATAGGAACATATATATTTCATAAATGTGATCCAAAATTTTCTCCCAGAATAGTGTTCGAGCTAAATATAAAGAAAGTAATTCCATATGCCATTTCATGAGTTTGAGAAACTTCTGGCAAGTGCATTTTTTTCTGTCATAGTAATAGACTTTCTTAGATGTAAGACAGGAAGCTGATATCTAGGCTCACACCCAAGTAATTTAGAGTGTTTAGAATAATTATGTCTTTAACGCGTCTGAAGCTTTGTTCAAATCTATAAAAATCAGTACTGGTATAAAAAGAGCTGTACTAGTTTCACATGTGTCATAGGCCTTTGTACATTAATTCAGCCAAAATGGTTAATACAGTCTCATTATTGCATAGTCTTTGCAAGTCATGTTGAGCTGTTTTAGCAATGAGTTTCCTCTGAAAATATCTCTCAGCTTATTTAATTTCTCAAAAATGTCTGATAAAGCTAGCAGAAAAGCAATCCACATATGTATATTATATGTATATATTTTTGTGCTAAGAGTTGAGAGCTATAGTAAGAACTGAGAACTGAATTTGTATTCCCCATTACTGGCTTTGTTTTTCCATTTTTTTTCTGCTAAGAGGTTGAGAGCTATGGTGAGAAGTGAGAACTGAATTCGTAGTCCCCCATTATTGGCTTTGTTTGTCCAGGCTTTTTTGTGCTAAGAGGTTGAGAGCTATGGTGAGATGTGAAAACTGAATTCACTAAATGATAGCCATTAAGTTTCAGTCTTCCTGTTTTTCATGAAGCTGCTGATTTGGCATAGTGGTATGTTGCTCTGACTGTAATGCATAGGGTCCTGGGTTCAAGACTTGCCAGTGAAATGCATGGTGGTAACACAACATTTTATTCTAGCAACTTTCCAAAATTATACAAGCAATGTTTAAAATGTGTCCCTAGTTTTTGACCTTTTGCCCCCCCCCCCAAAAAAAATGAAATTGAAAATAAGTGCGAGAAGCAGTACAAGATGCCTATGTGGCTTACACTACTGTCATTCTATTTATAGTGTGGGTGTGGAAGTATACTTTCATGATGGAAATGTTCTGAATTGGGCAGTTTTGCCATTATTGGTTCATGCATTTTGTTTCATTGCCTACAGTACAGCCTACTGGAAAAATGTTCAAACAATAAATTTTAAAATGCGCTCTGTCTAACAAGTGTGCTGTATTATACAAGGAATAGAACTTAATAAAGTCAGGAAGGTGTATCAAAGAAAAGAACACATATATGTTTCTTGTTTTGTGTGCAAGGGGCCAATGATTTGAAAACAGCCCAAATCTAATCTTTTTCCACCACTGGCCAGATGCATTTTCTTTGGATGTGGTGTGGGTTTCAATGCTGTTTCAATTAATGTGAGTTTCAAGGGCAGAGAAGTTTTAATGCCAAGTCTGTTTTCAATGTGAGACAGTATTGCTTTGTTTAGCAGATGTAGTCTTTGTGAATTTTTGTGCTGCAAAATGTAAAAATAAAATCCAAATAATCACTGTAGAAGTAAAGCAGTATGCACACATTAGTGTTTATGGTAAATGGGGTGAAATAGCCAGGTAATGGGACATTGGAATGGCTGCAGGGTGACTCTGGTGCCATATTTTGGTTGTCTGTTCTTCAGTTTGTGTTTGAAAGTTGGTATCCCACAATTCCACGGGAGTGGGTGGGATTACATAATTATGCATGCAAATTAGATGTTAATCAGCGTACCGATTTGTACCTATTTTTCATGGGCCTTGTCTAGATTTTTGATGTTTCCATGTTGAAAGGTATGATGAGGAGTAATATATAAAAAATAATAAGTAGCATTGCCTTGGCAATCTTGGTGATTTGTTTTAGTAATTTATTGCTGGAGTTTTATTTAGTATAAGAAAAGGATAATTTCCTTTAAATTAAGGAATAGAGAGACTAATAATAACTTAGTGAGTCTCTCAATAAATGTAAAAAGCATGAAAAATATAACAAGAAGGATAGGGATTTTAGAATGATGTAATAAATGTGATGTAGATATAATTGTTTTACAAGGCATAAGATTCCTAACAAATGAAGAAAGATTGCAGACAGCAAAAACTGAGATGGACAGATAGTATGGAGTTTGGAAAACAAGTTTTGTTCAGGAAAAGCAGCTTTATGCAGAAGAGTAGTGAAGATTTTACATGTAACATTACTTAAAATGGGAAGACTTATAGTTATATATGCATATGTTATCTGCAAGGAAAGGGAAACATTTCAACAATTGTTAGAATACACAGTAGTAAATATGACTATTATAATAAAAGAAGACTTTAATTGTGATTTAACTGGAAAAAGAAGTATAGAAAAGATATTAGAAAATGAAATGTAGTAAATTGGTAATATGGAATAGAAAAGCATGGTCATAGAGAAGAGGCATATTAAAAACTGAGATTAATTATTTCATAATACCTGAAAGTTTAAGCATAGCAGAAGGAGATTCAATTGTAATACTATTTACAAATCATGGGTTCATAGGAAGTTACTAGGCTATTGGCCCTGAGGCCCTTACAAGCCTAACCAAGAATTTAGCCCCTGTTCCAAGTCAGCACCCAATGTCCCTGTCTAGCAGGGACACAGGTGGAATCCCAGGAGCATTTTTTCTGTTCCCCAGCCAGTTACCCAGGTTATGCATAAAAAGTGTTAATGAGGTACTCTGCTTGATGTGGAGTGGGAGTCTGTTCCACAGAAGGGGCAGTCTCTGGGACACAAATCTGGCCCACCAACAAGTCCTATTGATGTCACAGACCAGATTGAGGTTGTGCGATTGGGTTACTCAAGTGGAGCTAGACTTGTGGATATGCAACAGTCCCATCAAAGTGGGGTCTGAGATTGCTTTGTATGCCAGAAAGAGGTCACCTCTGAGGAGTCTGCAGCAGACTGAATAGAGGGACAGGGCCTTTAGCCTATCTATGTAGGTGGATGTTTGAGGCCCTGGATTCTTTTGGTGAGAAACCTCTGTGGTTTCCCCAGCTGCTGCATGTGCTTTGTAAAGTACATGCCAAAAGGGACATTGTACTCAATAATGGGTCTTATAAGGGAAGAATACAGGGATGTTATGACCACCTTGTCCCTGAATGAGATACCCTTATTAATGAGGTGGGCTATGTAGAAAACTTTCCATACAACAGAGGCAATATGGTGGTCAAAAGTCAGTTTGCGATCAACCTGGGTGCACAAGTCCCTCACAGCTGACTGGGTGCTTAGAACCTTGTTATTAATGTGATAATTTGTGGAGATGTCACTCTCCTCAAAGCAGATGATGATGTTTTTTTTGGCATTCAGTTTGAGGCCATGTTTCTGGTACCAGTCATATGCTTGGGTGAGGCCCTCTTGGAGGATGTCCACATCACTAGGGGAACTTTTGACAGTGCCCAGCTTATAGTCATCTGCAAATATGGTCAGCCATAGCTCACCGGTTTTGGCCTGCACCTCAGAAAATTATATCCCAAACAACAAGGGATCCCAAGACTGATCCCTGGGGTACATCACTCATTATGGGTCGACTGCTTGAGGTGGCTTTCCCTATTTTGACTAGGTGGGTTCTGTCAGTGAACCAATTTGCTTCCCATCAGGTAACATATGGATTGATACCTAGTTGAGAGAGTTTATCTATTATAGCCAAGTGGGTAATAGTGTTGAAAGCTTTTGCCAGGTCAAGGTAGGCAGTGTGCACAGTCTTCCACTTGTCCATGGCTTTGGTGACCGTCTCAAAGAAATTAAACAAATTTAGCAGGCATGACCTCCCCTTGAGAAAATCAAACTGTGTGGGGTTGCCAATGTCCTTGTTAATGAGGTCCATGATAATCCACTCCATGGCCTTCTAGATCAGGTTAGTTAGGCTGATGGATCTATAACTTCCTGGATCAGTGGATGCTCCACCTTTGTGCAAAGGAATGACAGTGGCTGTCCTCAACTTGGCTGGGATGAAGCAAGTACTCAGGCTTTGGTTGAATAGGGAGGATAATGGTACTGCAAGTTCCTGTCTGAGTTCATGTAGGATGCAGCCTGGGTTGTCATCTGGTCCCATAGAGGCGGTATGTTTTGCCTTTGAGAGGGCAGTGATGATTTGATGCCTAGAAATAAGAGGAGGGGGGCAGGTGCTGGGGATGTCCTGATTTACTGATGGTGGAAAGTGGGGTGAAGTTTTCACTGGACCTGTCTGCCAGCACGTTGGCTATATCCATGGCATTTGTGTATGTGGTGTCATTGACCACCAATTTTGAGCAAATCTGGATGATTCCCTTGATTTTGCAGACAAATGCGAAGAAAGCCTTGTGACTGGCTTTAGTAGATGTGGTCAGTTTGGACTCAAAGTTTTCTTTGGAGGATTATACTAGTGCTGTTATTTGCTTGTTCAGACTAAGGAGAGATTGCTTCCAATTAGGCACCTGTTCCTTCTTGGTCCTGGACATTTGGCTATATGGATGTCACAAAAAGAGATTTATTTAGCGCTTTTGTCAGAATATAACAGTTGACTTCCTCAGAATGAGGAAGTCAACTGTTATATTCTGATGAAAGTGCTAAATAAATCTCTTATTTTGTGACACTGGTGTTTCGTGTTGGTGCTATACCTGTTATTTGGTTTTTCCAAAGTGTTCTTCTCATTCCCAGTTTTGTGGCATCTGGCTATATGAATGGAAGTAAACAAAAATAAAGAATATATTAAAATAGGAAAGGGTATAAAATGAATTGATGAAAAAGAATGGAATGAAAATGGAATGTAATTAATAATACATGTATGGAGAGACTGTGTTACTATGAGGGAATGTTACATTAACTTGTCAGAATGGTGGATTATTTTTAAAAGGAAGTATGAAAGATACTTTTTACAATGACAGAGTAAGATATTATAGATGGAAAAGCAAGGGTATGCTGAAATAAATATAACGATGTGCTTGAGAATTTAGAAAATGAGGGAGAATGTTATGATAAAAAGAAAAAATGTATATAAAAGAAATGACAAAAAAAGAATCATTACTTAAACAAAGATATTTATCATAGGGGAAAATGAAGAAATATCAGCTTGCTTAATCAAAATAGTGAAAGAGAAAAGTAGTGTAATGAGAGACATGAATGATAAACAAGGAGAAATAAGAAGTCATAAATCTTAGATTATGGAAATTGTAAATTATGTAGCAGAAATGTTCAAAATGAAAATGAGAGAATATAATAAAATATGTAAAGTAAAAAAAATCAAAACAAGTGAATGAGGATGTTAAAAACAAAAAAAAAAAAATTTGCATGAATTAGCCAGAGTAATTAAACAGTTAAACATAGATTCAGCTGTAGATCTGAATGGTATTGGGTATGAAATTTATAACAAGTTGGACTAATGGCAAAAAAAATTGTTACAAGTTTTAAATGAGTGATTAAATGAAGGGTTTAATCATAAGGAGTTATGTAGTGGAATATTAAAATTCATATGGAAGATAGGAGAGAAAGAAGACATAAAGAAATGGCAACCACTAGTGATAAACAATAGAGACTACAAGCTTTTCATGAAAGTAATACAGAAAATATTTGAAAATAAGATGGAATATATAATGGAAGAAAGTTTATATGGTATGAAAGGAAAAGGATGTCAAGAATTATTAATGATAATAAAAATGGAAGATGATATCCTAAAAAAGAGAGGATTTAAAACTTATGGTAGGTGATGTTAATAAAGCTTTTGACTCAGATGAATATGAGATTTTATGGGATTTAATGAAAAATACAATTTTATTTATAAAATTAGGAAAGTTTTAATGACAGCCTAAGATAATAATAAAATAAGAATTTTGGTTAATGGACGGATAAGTAAGGAAACAGAGATGGGTAAGGGTATATGACAAGGATGCCCTATGAGTAGTATTTTATTTGCTTTGGTCATAAATATGGTAATTAGAGAGGTTAATGGTAAAATGAAGAATGCAAAATATATTATGCATAAATGTATAGAAACTCCAGTGTGAATGACATGTGCAGATGATATTATTATAACACCTAAAAACAGCAGAGGGATGAGAGAAGCTATACTTAGTGTAGCTGATTGTTTGAAAAGAAAAGGTATGACATTAAATAAAGATGAAATTAAAGGAATGGTAGACATAGTACAAACAGTAGGTATTCAATCTACAATAAATGATTTTACTGTGTTAGGTATACATTTTCATAAAAAGTATACAAAATATAATGTGAATCATTATTATGGGAATTATTATAGCAAATAAAAGATTTTTTTATTTGATAAATTCAATATATATGGGTAAAACAGATTGTCAAGTGTGTTATGAATCCAAAAATATATGAGAAACAATTATTAGAAATTATTCTTTCATTTATAAGGGGTTCTAGACCTTGTCCAGTCAAAAGGGAAGAATTATATAAGAATAAAGAGGGCAGAGGATTAGGCTTGTTAAATCAAGTGGTGAGAAATTAGAAACAAAACTTCAATTTTAAGTGTGGAGAATTTGGGGATATAAGAAGAAATAAAAGAATAAAATGAAGTCTTAATGAAAAAGTAGAGAATTACCAACAAAAGATAGAAATGTAGAACATGTAGAAAATAAAAACTGATGAAAGAGAAAGTAATTGAAAAACATGGTAAAAATAGAGCGAGGCAACAGTATTGTACTAATCTGTGTAGTATTAATCTTTAAGAACATTTACCAGATAAAAGCAATAAAAGAAAAAAAAAGAAATGCTGTAGTACGAAAGTAGAATGCTAAGTTTTTTTATGGAGATTAGGAATAAAGAATTACCAGTAAAAGGCAGTATGCTGTATAGAAAGAAAATTGAAAAAATATGTTTATATTGTGGTGAAAAAGAAACCACTGAACATTTTTTTAATGTAAGAGAGTAGAAAATGTTGGAAAAATATCTGATGAAAATTTCTTTGTAGATTTCAAAGCCAGTAACAATACAAATATGATTAAGATTGAATGTAGCTATAGAAGTAAAGAATCAATTTATTTATTTTATTTTATTTTACATTTGTTGACCGGGAGACTCCATCTGGATACATGTCCATTTTCAGCGGAAGCCCGGGAAGAAAAGCTCCACAGAGTAATTACATACAACTAAGATATTAATACATACCAAGCAAATTTTCTTAGGGAAACACAAGCCTGGAAAAATGAAGCAGGAGGTACCAGACAAATAAAGTCCTTTATTGAGCCACTACGTTAAAATGAAAGCACACCATTAATGCCTTTACAATATACAAGTACATTTTCGTCAAAGAATCATTCGACTTCATCAGATGCTGACAACCATACAGTGCTCCGTATTTATTTAATTCCCTGTTAATTGAAACCTATCAGGATGCTTCTATTAAGTTTAAAACAGTGAATACCCTTTTTCCATTTAAATTTCATTTCCTTCATTTAAATATTCATGAATAATTCATTTAAGGTAGGTCCCTCATTTTAACATGTAAAGTCTTTTTAAAATTGATGTTAAGCTGTGTTTCTTAAAATTTTTTTTCATTTTCATTATAAACAAATTTATTCCCTTTTAATACTTTTAATATAACGTAAATTTAAAAATGTTGTTAAAGTGTCCAGTTAAAAAATAAATAAATAAATGAATAAGTGAAATAAATAAATAAATACATGTGGCCCATATATTTAGTCATATATTTATCTTTATGAACCAGTGCATTAAATTCAGTTATTCTCTTTACATTCTGTCACTTTCCATAGGTTCTAACTATATAATTGATACAAGTTACAATTTAGCTGTTCTTAATTTTAATATAGGTAAAATTGAGATGTACTCATTCAGTCCTGGGGGGTTCCCTGCGTCCAGGGTTAGTTGCCACCACAATTCCCTGAACTCAATTTTTTCTTCCCATGGTCCCCCCCTACCATCAAGTTTAACTTGTTCCAAGACCAAAAAAGTGAATTTTGCTTCAGGGCATTTTTTTAAATGTTTAAATAAAGCATTGGTGTCCTTACATGTTGCCAATTCATAACAATGTTCGTATATCCTTCTTTTTAACTTTCTTTCAGTTTTTCCCACGTAGAAGGATTTACAAACTGTGCAAGAAGCTAAATATACTAAACCTTTTGATTCACAATTATATAGACCCCTACTTATCAACCATTTCTTTCTACTTTCTAAGTAAAACCTATCTATGTTCATAATATGGTGACATTGGTTGCAGTGTCCACATTTATAGGTACCCGTTTTGTTTTTTTATTTTAGTCTTTTGTTTGTTCTCTAGAATCAGCCTTATGTTCTGAGAATTTTTATATATTATTTTTTGAGGCATTTTAGATATTTTGTCTATGTCTGTAATGGCCACAAACCTTTCCCATTCTCTCAAAAATTTCTTTTTGACAATATTGTTTATAGCATTATATTCCAAAGCTAATACTTGCTCATAATTGGAACCATTACTATCTTTTCTAAACTCGTCTATTTTGTTCCAACCACCATTATTCAATATTGGTTGGAACCTATTGGTTCTACCTTTTTCTACTTCATCCCTTATGTCCTTAATAAACTTAAGTGGATATCCTCTTTCAAGAAACATAGATTCTAGAAAATCACATTCTACCCCAAAATCATCATCTGCACTAGTCATCCGACTCCCCCTTACAAACTGCCCCTTTACAATATTTTACTTGCAGTGAAGGGGGTGGGCACTATCGAAATGCAAAAAGGAATTACAATATGTTTCCTTTCTAAATACTCTTGTTTCAAATTTGTTATTTACCTTGTAAATTTCTATGTCCAAGTATTGCACATTTTTTTCCGAAATCTTGGGTGTAAATCTTAAAAATTGGGTGGATTTATTCAAATAATCAATGAATTCTTCTAATTTCTCCCTTCCTCCCTTCCAAAAAATTATGATATCATCTAAAAATCTATGACATAAATTCCAATAGTTTCTAAATTCTGTGGGAATAATATATTTCTCTTCCCATTTGGCCAGAACGAGGTTTGCAAAAGTTGGGGCACAAGCTGCCCCCATAGCAACTCCTTGTGTTTGTTGAAAGCATTCACCCTTGAAATATAGGAAATTATTTTTCAAAACCATCTCCATTAACCAAGTGTTGACTAGTTTTTCTTTTTGAGATAGTTCACTATCTTGGTAAACTATTTCTTCAAACATTTCCATGCCTTCTTTCCATGGAATGGATGAAAACAAATCCACTATGTCAATGGTTACAAATAATAAATTCTCCTCATATAAATCATAGTAAATGGCTTCCAATAGATCCCAGGAGTCTTTCAAGATCAGTTCTCTTCCCACCCAAGTTCTTTTTAATTTTATGTCCACATATTTGGCTAAAGGGTGTGTTTTTGACCCTTCAGCAGAAACTATAGGTCTGAAGGGGGGATCAGTTTCATTTTTATGAATTTTTGGGATCCCGAAAAGAGAGGGGATCCTAGGTTTATCTACCTTTAAATGCCTATAGGTGCTGAAATCAATTAGTTCTTCTTGCACCATATCTAATAAACCCAAATCAATTTTATGGTATGCAATATTAACTTCATTTCTTGAAACACAAAAGTACTTTCCATCTTCCCATAAAATACTATTGATTTTACTTTCATACTGAATGTTGTCCATTATAACAAGCCCTCCCCCTTTATCAGGCTTCATTACCCGAATTCTAGTATTATTTCTCATATCATCCAAACAATTCTTTTCTTCTTTACTTAGGTTAACTTTGTATTTAGTGTATTTATATTGTTCTTTCCTTACTTCTTGTTCTATTATTTCTTCTAAATTTCTTAATTGAGGGTGAAGTGGGGGGTTGTAGGTGGTTTTCCGTCTCAATTCCCCTTTATTCTTATTCATAGGGGTTTGTAAGACAATATTTAAATTCACCTTTCTTAAAAACATCTTTATATCCATTAGGGTTTTAGCAATATCTCCCTTTTTATAGGGAATGAATTTTAACCCTTTTGCATAGCAAAATTAATTTAAAATGGGTGGCGAAAGCCGTACACACTCTGGCTAGGCTTATAAATGCCCTAGGGCAGATAGCCTAGTATGAACCTATGAACCTATGAACCTATGAAAGCAGTTTGAAGTGCCCCTTCTTTAAATTGATACCACTAAAATTATATATAGAAAAATTGTTAAACGTGTTTTTGATTCCGTTTGTAGTCACTATTTCACAATTGTTTGTGATGGGGGGTTGGAGTTCCTTCAATACCTTCCTCTTCCCCTCCTCCCCCCCCCTCCATTGAAAATTTGGTTATGGAGATCTCTTTTTGTTCATAAGCCTTTCTGATCTCCTTAATGGTGGGAACTATTCATCATAGTTTTCATTCTCATTTCCAAACTCATTCTCTACACATTGACCCTCGAATCCCCTTTTATTCTTTTCAAAAGGACCATTCAACCTGTCTCCACCCATATAGTTGTTTTTATATGGTGGTTTGGGGTAGCTAACCTCATTGTTATAGTCTATAATGCCTCTTTCCAATTTTTTAAGCTTTCTGTTAATTACTTCACTACACTTAAAATCAATGTCTTTCCTTAACTTGAAATACTTGTCTTTCTCTTCTTGAATAGTGAACATTAAGTCATTTTTGATGCACTGGTCAGTTTCTTCAATATCTTTGTATATAGTTTCTAAAACCCTATTATTTTCTTTAATCGTAAGTTTTAAAACATCTAAGCCACAATTGTTAAATACAGTGAGCAATTCTCTGTGAAACACAGATCCTGCCACAACATTATTGGGAAATTTCCACACCCTTAACCCCTTAGGAACAATTTCCCTGTTTAAACATTCTCTTAAATATTCATTTTCGATATTCAAATTCCTATATTTATACATAAGTTTAGATAAATTGTCCAACATAACAGCGTAGGTGTTATTACTTAGGTTGGAACCGTTCCTGTTGTTGTTTAACTTAAACACACATTTGGTTTTTAACCACACATTAATTTCTTCTTGAGGAACGTTTATCACAGTACCTGAATTGTTTCTGTTTTGAATAGGTGACTTCCCTGCTGCACACCCTAAGCCATCGTTAATCTCTAATCTTTCGTCATTGTGTCCAAAAACTTTCGGTGTATGTAAAGGGTTGAAAGTTCCCTCGTTACTATCCACAAAGTCGCCGGCATCTCCATAACAGCCAATAAGCTCCCTTCCTTCACGGATACCACCATCTGTGGGTTTGGTAGACCTTTCGGTTCTACAGATCCTCCGTTTACTCATGTCGCCATACATCTGTACCAAAGATTGGCTTAGGGGAGTCAGTAGGTCAATCAGTTCCGTAAGCTGATCAATCAGCTCACGAGATAGGCCCAAATCGTCCTGCCCCCTGGATTCAGGAAGCGAGGTAATCTCCATCTTCGTTCTGCTAAATATTCACAATAAAACCAAAAAAGCGAAGCAGAATTCAGACCAAAATGTACTGGTAACCAACAAACAATCACAAGCCTGGAAAAACAAAGCAGGAGGTACCAGACAAATAAAGTCCTTTATTGAGCCACTATGTTAAAATGAAAGCACACCATTAACGCCTTTACCATATACAAGTACGTTTTCATCAAAGAATCATTCGACTTCATCAGATGCTGACAACCATACAGTCTCTGTATTTATTTAATTCCCTGTTAATTGAAACCTATCAGGATGCTTCTATTAAGTTTAAAACAGCGAATACCCTTTTTCCATTTAAATTTCATTTCCTTCATTTAAATATTCATGAATAATTCATTTTAGGTAGGTCCCTCATTTTAACATGTAAAGTCTTTTTAAAATTGATGTTAAGCTGTGTTTCTTAAAAAAATTTTTCATTTTCATTATAAACAAATTTATTCCCTTTTAATACTTTTAATATAACGTAAATTTAAAAATGTTGCTGAAGTGTCCAGTTAAAAAATAAATAAATAAATGAATACATGAAATAAATAAATAAATAAATAAATAAATAAATAAATAAATACATGTGGCCCATATATTTAGTCATATATTTATCTTTATGAGCCAGTGCATTAAATTCAGTTATTCTCTTTACATTCTGTCACTTTCCATAGGTTCTAACTATATAATTGATATGTTACAATTTAGCTGTTCTTAATTTTAATATAGGTAAAATTGAGATGTACTCATTCAGTCCTGGGGGGTTCCCTGCATCCAGGGTTAGTTGCCACCACAATTCCCTGAACTCAATTTTTTCTTACCAGGGTCCCCCCCCCTACCATCAAGTTTAACTTGTTCCAAGACCAAAAAAGTGAATTTTGCTTCAGGGCATTTTTTTAAATGTTTAAATAAAGCATTGGTGTCCTTACATGTTGCCACTTCATAACAATGTTCGTATATCCTTCTTTTTAACTTTCTTTCAGTTTTTCCCACGTAGAAGGATTTACAAACTGTGCAAGAAGCTAAATATACTAAACCTTTTGATTCACAATTATATAGACCCCTACTTATCAACCATTTCTTTCTACTTTCTAAGTAAAACCTATCTATGTTCATAATATGGTGACATTGGTTGCAGTGTCCACATTTATAGGTACCCGTTTTGTTTTTTATTTTAGTCTTTTGTTTGTTCTCTAGAATCAGCCTTATGTTCTGAGAATTTTTATATATTATTTTTTGAGGCATTTTAGATATTTTGTCTATGTTTGTAATGGCCACAAACCTTTCCCATTCTCTCAAAAATTTCTTTTTGACAATATTGTTTATAGCATTATATTCCAAAGCTAATACTTGCTCATAATTGGAACCATTACTATCTTTTCTAAACTCGTCTATTTTGTTCCAACCATCATTATTCAATATTGGTTGGAACCTATTGGTTCTACCTTTTTCTACTTCATCCCTTATGTCCTTAATAAACTTAAGTGGATATCCTCTTTCAAGAAACATAGATTCTAGAAAATCACATTCTACCCCAAAATCATCATCATTGAATATTTAAATGAAGGAAATGAAATTTAAATGGAAAAAGGGTATTCGCTGTTTTAAACTTAATCGAAGCATCCTGATAGGTTTCAATTAACAGGGAATTAAATAAATACGGAGCACTGTATGGTTGTCAGCATCTGATGAAGTCGAATGATTCTTTGACGAAAACGTACTTGTATATGGTAAAGGCATTAATGGTGTGCTTTCATTTTAACGTAGTGGCTCAATAAAGGACTTTATTTGTCTGGTACCTCCTGCTTCATTTTTCCAGGCTTGTGATTGTTTGTTGGTTACCAGTACATTTTGGTCTGGATTCTGCTTCGCTTTTTTGGTTTTATTGTGAATATTTAGCAGAACGAAGATGGAGATTACCTCGCTTCCTGAATCCAGGGGGCAGGACGATTTGGGCCTATCTCGTAAGCTGATTGGTCAGCTTACGGAACTGATTGACCTACTGACTCCCCTAAGCCAATCTTTGGCACAGATGTATGGCGACATGAGTAAATGGAGGATCTGTAGAACCAAACGGTCTACCAAACCCACAGATGGTGGTATCCATGAAGGAAGGGAGCTTATTGGCTGTTATGGAGACGCCGGTGACCTTGTGGATAGTAACGAGGGAACTTTCAACCCTTTACATACACCGAAAGTTTTTGGACACAACGACGAAAGATTAGAGATTAACGATGGCTTAGGGTGTGCAGCAGGGAAGTCACCTATTCAAAACAGAAACAATTCAGGTACTGTGATAAACGTTCCTCAAGAAGAAATTAATGTGTGGTTAAAAACCAAATGTGTGTTTAAGTTAAACAACGACAGGAACGGTTGCAACCTAAGTAATAACACCTACGCTGTTATGTTGGACAATTTATCTAAACTTATGTATAAATATAGGAATTTGAATATCGAAAATGAATATTTAAGAGAATGTTTAATCAGGGAAATTGTTCCTAAGGGGTTAAGGGTGTGGATATTTCCCAATAATGTTGTGGCAGGATTTGTGTTTCACAAAGAATTGCTCACTGTATTTAACAATTGTGGCTTAGATGTTTTAAAACTTATGATTAAAGAAAATAATAGGGTTTTAGAAACTATATACAAAGATATTGAAGAAACTGACCAGTGCATCAAAAATGACTTAATGTTCACTATTCAAGAAGAGAAAGACAAGTATTTCAAGTTAAGGAAAGACATTGATTTTAAGTGTAGTGAAGTAATTAACAGAAAGCTTAAAAAATTGGAAAGAGACATTATAGACTATAACAATGAGGTTAGCTACCCCAAACCACCATATAAAAACAACTATATGGATGGAGACAGGTTGAATGGTCCTTTTGAAAAGAATAAAAGGGGATTCGAGGGTCAATGTGTAGAGAATGAGTTTGGAAATGAGAATGAAAACTATGATGAAGAGTTTCCACCATTAAGGAGATCAGAAAGGCTTATGAACAAAAAGAGATCTCCACAACCAATTTTTCAATGGAGGGGGGGCGGAGGGGAAGAGGAAGGTATTGAAGGAACTCCAACCCCCCATCACAAACAATTGTGAAATAGTGACTACAAACGGAATCAAAAACACATTTAACAATTTTTCTATATATAATTTTAGTGGTATCAATTTAAAGAAGGGGCACTTCGAACTGCTTTCAAAAGGGTTACAATTCATTCCCTATAAAAAGGGAGATATTGCTAAAACCCTAATGGATATAAAGATGTTTTTAAGAAAGGTGAATTTAAATATTGTCTTACAAACCCCTATGAATAAGAATAAAGGGGAATTGAGACGGAAAACCACCTACAACCCCCCACTTCACCCCCAATTAAGAAATTTAGAAAAAATAATAGAACAAGAAGTAAGGAAAGAACAATATAAATACACTAAATACAAAGTTAACCTAAGTAAAGAAGAAAAGAATTGTTTGGATGATATGAGAAATAATACTAGAATTTGGGTAATGAAGCCTGATAAAGGGGGAGAGGTGGTTATAATGGACAACATTCAGTATGAAAGTAAAATGAATAGTATTTTATGGGAAGATGGAAAGTACTCTTGTGTTTCAAGAAATGAAGTTAATATTGCATACCATAAAATTGATTTGGGTTTATTAGATATGGTGCAAGAAGAACTAATTGATTTCAGCACCTATAGGTATTTAAAGGTAGATAAACCTAGGATCCCCTCTCTTTTCGGGATCCCAAAAATTCATAAAAATGAAACTGATCCACCCTTCAGACCTATAGTTTCTGCTGAAGGGTCAAAAACACACCCTTTAGCCAAATATGTGGACATAAAATTAAAAAGAACTTGGGTGGGAAGAGAACTGATCTTGAAAGACTCCTGGGATCTATTGGAAGCCATTTCCTATGATTTATATGAGGAGAATTTATTATTTGTAACCATTGACATAGTGGATTTGTTTTCATCCATTCCATGGAAAGAAGGCATGGAAATGTTTAAAGAAATAGTTTACCAAGATAGTGAACTATCTCAAAAAGAAAAACTAGTCAACACTTGGTTAATGGAGATGGTTTTGAAAAATAATTTCCTATATTTCAAAGGTGAATGCTTTCAACAAACACAAGGAGTTGCTATGGGGGCAGCTTGTGCCCCAACTTTTGCAAACCTCGTTCTGGCCAAATGGGAAGAGAAATATATTATTCCCACAGAATTTAGAAACTATTGGAATTTATGTTGTAGATTTTTAGATGATATCATAATTTTTTGGAAGGGAGGAAGGGATAAATTAGAAGAATTCATTGATTATTTGAATAAATCCACCCAATTTTTAAGATTTACACCCAAGATTTCGGAAAAAAATGTGCAATACTTGGACATAGAAATTTACAAGGTAAATAACAAATTTGAAACAAGAGTATTTAGAAAGGAAACATATTGTAATTCCTTTTTGCATTTTGATAGTGCCCACCCCCTTCACTGCAAGAAAAATATTGTAAAGGGGCAGTTTGTAAGGGGAGTTGGATGACTAGTGCAGATGAGGATTTTGGGGTAGAATGTGATTTTCTAGAATCTATGTTTCTTGAAAGAGGATATCCACTTAAGTTTATTAAGGACATAAGGGATGAAGTAGAAAAAGGTAGAACCAATAGGTTCCAACCAATATTGAATAATGGTGGTTGGAACAAAATAGATGAGTTTAGAAAAGATAGTAATGGTTCCAATTATGAGCAAGTATTAGCTTTGGAATATAATGCTATAAACAATATTGTCTAAAAGAAATTTTTGAGAGAATGGGAAAGGTTTGTGGCCATTACAGACATAGACAAAATATCTAAAATGCCTCAAAAAATAATATATAAAAATTCTCAGAACATAAGGCTGATTCTAGAGAACAAACAAAAGACTAAAATAAAAAACAAAACGGGTACCTATAAATGTGGACACTGCAACCAATGTCACCATATTATGAACATAGATAGGTTTTACTTAGAAAGTAGAAAGAAATGGTTGATACGTAGGGGTCTATATAATTGTGAATCAAAAGGTTTAGTATATTTAGCTTCTTGCACAGTTTGTAAATCCTTCTACGTGGGAAAAACTGAAAGAAAGTTAAAAAAAGGATATACGAACATTGTTATGAAGTGGCAACATGTAAGGAAACCAATGCTTTATTTAAACATTTAAAAAAATGCCCTGAAGCAAAATTCACTTTTTTGGTCTTGGAACAAGTTAAACGTGATGGTAGGGGGGGACCCTGGGAAGAAAAAACTGAGTTCAGGGAATTGTGGTGGCAACTAACCCTGGACGCAGGGAACCCCCCAGGACTGAATGAGTACATCTCAATTTTACCTATATTAAAATTAAGAACAGCTAAATTGTAACTTGTATCAATTATATAGTTAGAACCTATGGAAAGTGACAGAATGTAAAGAGAATAACTGAATTTAATGCACTGGTTCATAAAGATAAATATATGACTAAATATATGGGCCACATGTATTTATTTATTTATTTATTTATTTCACGTATTCATTTATTTATTTATTTTTTAACTGGACACTTTAAGAACATTTTTAAATTTACGTTATATTAAAAGTATTAAAAGGGAATAAATTTGTTTAGAATGAAAATTACAGCAAAAAGAGAAGCGGTGGGAGAAAATAATGCACCAGATGCACTTTGAGATTCCAATGTGATGAACGCTTTATTCAGTATGCGTTTTCATCCAAATGACTTCGTCAGATAAAAACACCATATCTTAAAAAACAAGCATTTTATACAAATCAGTGCCATTCTTATCCAATCAAATCATGCTTCCAATTAACCAAAGAAAACCAAGTAAAGTTCAGTGTTGTATGTCTCGTATATGTTAATACATCCATTCATTCTTAAAAAATTAAAATCCTCTATATTTATAAATATTTACTGTAGTAATAAATTATTTAAAAACTCTTAAATTCATTTATTGATTCATAAAATAATCTCATTCTTGTTATTTGTGTGTTTTGTTTTAATAAATCTTTATCAGGGACATAATTCTTAAAATCCTTTGTTGTTTTCCATTCACAATGAAATAGTGCCATCTACTGGCCTTATTAGTAAAGGTTTGTTTGATTATATTTTAGTAGCCTTTAACCTTAAAAGTGGCAAAATGGAAAGATTTATTTGTAACTGTTGTGGAGTTCAGCCGGAGAGATTTTTTACTAGTAAACGAGATTCGGCACGGAGCGGGAGAAGAGTATGCAGTCTGGCAATGAGAACGGCAGCCAGACCAAGAGATTGATAGGGCAGCTTACAGCCCTGATTGATTTACTGACGCCCCTGTGTGAGTCTATGGTGCGACGCACAGAACAAACGGAAGTAGGAGCTGGTAGTGTGGAACAGGGTGAGCGCCAACTGTTACAGAAGCGGAAGCGACCTCGGCTGGGCGTAGAAAGAACGGAATGGCATGGGGATGATCCGAATGGACCCACCTTCGACCCGGACACTACACCCAACGTATTCAAAGAGGGAGAACAGGATGAAGAGCGAGACAAATCTAGCACCAACATGGACTATCGATCACAGGGGCAGTCACAACAAGGTACTGATCACTTTCACAATACTATTGAGATGAACAACTGGCTCCGAGAGAGCTATACATTTAATTCAAACGACATAAATTGTCGACGGACAAACAATAATAATGATTCTTTTGATAAAAAGATTATGAATGCTTCCAAACTTATGTTTAAATACAAGTCTATTACAATTGAAAACAGTTATCTTAATGAATGTTACAAACGGGGAATTGTTCCCAAAGGGTTAAGTACCTGGAAATACCCCAATAATGTACAGATTGGTTCAGTGTTCCATAAGGAACTTATTAAGGTTTTCAATAAATGTGGCTTAGATATAGTAAAATGTATAATTGATGAAAATGATAGAAACTTAGAAACCATTCATGAGCAAATTAATGAGTTGGACACAGATATTAAAGACGATTTAATTTTTGAGATCAGGGAAGAGAGACAAAGATATTATGGTTTAAAGGGAGAAATTGAACAGAAATGTAAGACACTAGTGGAAAGAAAGATGGAAAAATTAAAAAGGGATATGACGGAATATGAGAATGAAACAAATTACCCAAAACCAGTATGTAATAATACACCCTCTTATCAAATGTTTAATAAAAAAGGAGGGGAAGGAAGTTCACATGCATGGAAAAAACAAAGGGAACCCTTAGGAAGCAAGCAATTTTTGACTATGATGCAGATTTCCCACCATTAGAAAGGCAACAGAACGACTATGGTACCAATAGAGGAGACATTGGAAATTTTCACAGGCGAGGGGGGACAAGGGGAAGGGGGAGACACATGTACTAAACCCCCTACCCGATAAAGGAAACAGTGAGACAAACAGTATTGTGAGGATTGGGAATAAGTACACACTGGATGGGTTTAGCATATATAATTTCAGCAATATTGAACTTAGGAAAGAACACTTTTCTTTGATGGAAAGGGGTTTTAAATTCATTCCATTTGTTAAGGGGAATAGAATACAAACCTCCCTGGACATTAAATTATTTTTAAGAAAGATGAATCTTGAACTACTATTTAGGAAAGAAGAATATAACATTGACAGAGAAGGAACACATGTCACAGAAGAACAAAGAATATTAAAAAGAAAATCTATATTTAACCCACCCATTCACACACAATTAAGAAATTTTGAACAAGTCATGGAAAACGTAATCAAAAGATGTGATAAAAAAGTAAAGTATAAAAACAACTTAGAAAGTAAAGAAAAGGAGATACTAGAGGAACTCAGACACAATGAAAGTATAAGGGTTATGAAACCTGATAAGGGTGGGGGGGTGGTCATTATGGATGTGATTGATTACGAACAAAAAATGAATGAGATATTAACTGATGAAACAAAATATAGAAGAGTTTCCCGTAATGAGATAAACTCAGCCTATCACAAGATAGACATTATGTTGGATGATATGGCTTTAGAAACAGTTATAGATGGAAAAATGCTTTCCTTCCTAAAAATCAACAAACCTAAAATACCTGTTATTTTCGGGATTCTGAAAATACACAAGAGTAGTAGTGACCCCCCCTTTAGACCCATTGTGTCAGCTGAAGGATCCAAAACAACACCTTTGGCTATATTTGTCGACACAAAAACGAAACATATATGGACAAATAAAAAAGCAATCTTGAGGGACTCATGGGACCTCCTAAGAGTATTAGATCCAGAAACAGATGTAAATGATGTGTTATTTGTGACCATAGATGTGATAGATTTATTTGGATCTATACCATATGAGGAGGGCATCAAAATGTTTGAAGAGGAAGTGTTCAGTGACAACAATATGTCATTTGTGGATAAGATAGCGTGCACAGGCTTGATGGACCTGGTTTTAAGGAACAACTTTTTGGTCCACCAAGGAGAGTTTTTTCAGCAAATCCAGGGAGTTGCTATGGGTGCAGCCTGTGCACCCACATTTGCTAATTTAGTCCTCGCTAATTGGGAGGAAAAATATGTTTTTCAATCTGAACACTTCAAATTTTGCAAATTGTATAAAAGGTTCCTTGACGACATTATTATTTTTTGGACTGGGGACCATGCTAAACTTGAGGAATTTATTTCATACATAGGGGAAACAACTAACTTTTTGAGATTCACATACAATATATCCAGTACTAACATCGCCTATTTAGATATAGAAATCATCAAAAATCAGAATTCCCTAGAAACCAGAGTGTATAGGAAGGACACTTACGTGAATTCCTTTCTTCACTTTGATAGTGGACACCATAACCATTGCAAAAGAAATTTGGTCAAGGGACAATTCGGCAGAGGGTCTAGGATGACGAGTTCTGACGATGAATTTAGTAAGGAATGTGATAAACTGGAACGGATGTTCCTTGATAGAGGTTACCCTAAGGATTTCATCTTGGAATACAGAACTGAGGTTGTTAAGGCCAGAATAGGTAGGTTTAGACCTATATTAGGACTTAAAGAAGAAACACAAAACCCCCAATATAATGTCCAACAAAAGAAGGAAAACCACCAGCAAGCACTAGTGCTCGAATACAGTGCACTTAATAGAAAGGTAAAAGATTTGTTTCAAAATGAATGGGGAAAGTTTAAAACTTTTACAGACCTGGATGGATTTGTTGATTCCAACCCAAGAGTGGTATTTAAGAATTCAACTAATATAAAAAATTTGTTGGAGACAGGGAACCCAAGATATAAAGGTGAAAGAAGTAATAGTGGTAAAACTGGCACATATAAATGTGGAAAATGCAGACAATGTGAATATATAACTAACCAAGAAAAAATCTACTTGGTCAGCAGAAACACTTGGTTACATGGCAAAGGATACTTTAACTGCGAGTCAAAGGGATTGGTATACCTAGCAATTTGTGTGGAATGTTCTTCCTACTATGTGGGGAAAACTGAACGTTCTCTAAAAAAGAGGGTTTACGAACATATTTACGAGATCAAAAAATGTAAGGAAACCAATGCCCTCTATAAACACTCATTAGTCTGCAAGGAATACAAATATAGATTTTTTGTGCTAGATCAAGTCAAAATGGACATCAGAGGAGGTCCCTGGGAGGAAAACATAGGTTTTAAAGAATTATGGTGGCAGTTGGCTTTGGAAGCCAACAGACCCCCAGGTCTGAATGAGAATCTTTCCATTTTGCCACTTTTAAGGTTAAAGGCTACTAAAATATAATCAAACAAACCTTTACTAATAAGGCCAGTAGATGGCACTATTACATTGTGAATGGAAAACAACAAAGGATTTTAAGAATTATGTCCCTGATAAAGATTTATTAAAACAAAACACACAAATAACACGAATGAGATTATTTTATGAATCAATAAATGAATTTAAGAGTTTTTAAATAATTTATTACTACAGTAAATATTTATAAATATAGAGGATTTAAATTTTTTAAGAATGAATGGATGTATTAACATATACGAGACATACAACACTGAACTTTACTTGGTTTTCTTTGGTTAATTGGAAGCATGATTTGATTGGATAAGAATGGCACTGATTTGTATAAAATGCTTGTTTTTTAAGATATGGTGTTTTTATCTGACGAAGTCATTTGGACGAAAACGCATACTGAATAAAGCGTTCATCACATTGGAATCTCAAAGTGCATCTGGTGCATTATTTTCTCCCACCGCTTCTCTTTTTGCTGTTATTTGTAACTGTTGTGGAGTTCAGCCGGAGAGATTTTTTATTAGAATGAAAATTAAAATTTTTTTTAAGAAACACAGCTTAACATCAATTTTAAAAAGACTTTACATGTTAAAATGAGGGACCTACCTTAAATGAATTATTCATGAATATTTAAATGAAGGAAATGAAATTTAAATGGAAAAAGGGTATTCGCTGTTTTAAACTTAATAGAAGCATCCTGATAGGTTTCAATTAACAGGGAATTAAATAAATACGGAGCACTGTATGGTTGTCAGCATCTGATGAAGTCGAATGATTCTTTGACGAAAACGTACTTGTATATGGTAAAGGCATTAATGGTGTGCTTTCATTTTAACGTAGTGGCTCAATAAAGGACTTTATTTGTCTGGTACCTCCTGCTTCATTTTTCCAGGCTTGTGATTGGTTGTTGGTTACCAGTACATTTTGGTCTGGATTCTGCTTCGCTTTTTTGGTCTTAGGGAAACACATTACTTTACAAGATTGCATAGGTTTACAGTTTCATGGTACAACAATCATTGGTATTAGCAAGATATATCAAAAATTGCATAGTTTTAAAGTTTGAAGTAGGATAGTACATAGAATGTACAGGATTCTGGAGATAAACATTGCTTAAGACAAACATAAGTAAGAAGGGGTTGAGAGAGAGAGTGTTAGGGTTTGTTTTGTGGGTATTGACTGGGTTTGGGATGGTATGTGTTAACTCATGGACTGTTGGGGAAAGTGGTTGGAGGTGAAGCACCTTAGGGGGAGATTATGCTTCATCTACAAGGGTTAGAAATGAGAGGAAGCAAGAGAGTGGTTGGGAGGGTTAGTATAATAGGGAGTCAACCTGGAGGGTTAGGTGTTCTTTTAGTAGTTTTTTGAATGTAACCGTTGAGTAGGCATAGGTAATGGCAGAAAGTAATGAGTTTCAGATTTTACCTATGTAGTTGAGGAATTGGGAGTCACCTGATGAGCTATTGGATTTGGTCACCTTGATTAGTCTTTTATCACTACAACAAAGTTGTCTGGGATTGGCTTGTAGTTTAAGTAGATTACATAGTGCTAGTGCTTTTTTCAGGAAGTAGTAGAAGTTTATGAATGAAAGAGAGTTGGTAGAATGAGAGGAGATTTGAGAATTCAAGCCAATTAAGTTGATGTAGTGACGGAGAGTGGTGGGCATGGTAGGTGGCACTGGTAGCAAATCTGGCAATTTGATTGTAGCAGATGTTGAGCTTGGCCATTTCAGTTTTGGGTAGGTTGGTGAAGATAGGTGAAGCGTATAATAATGGGGAAAGGAGGTGGGTTTGAGCTATGGTTATTCTAGCAGGTTGATTTAGAAATTATTTATTTTTTGTAAAGACTGCCCATTTTTTGTGGATGTTTTTAATAGTTTGGTTTATATGTAGACTGAACTTGAGGTTGCTGTCAGTGATCACTCCTAGCAGTTTAGTATTAGTGTCTGGAGAGATTATAGTCCCATCTCTGGACACAATATTGAATGAGTTTGGATTGGAGTGGATTTATTTGTTTTAAATAGCAACAGTTTGGTCTTTTGGGGGTTAAGTAAAAGAGTTTTGTTAAGAAACCAGGTTTCAGTAGTTTGGAAGGCTTTTTCAGTGATGGAGAGGAGTTTGTGGGGTTATTGGCTGACCAGACTAATGATGAGTCGTCAGCATATTGTATAACAGTTGCATCTTGGCAGGTGCTGTGGAAATCATTAATGAAAATGGAGAATAGAAGGGGACCGAGAATAGACCCTTCTGGGACTCCAGTTGTAATACATAGCAGTGAGGATAGGTTGTTATCCCATCGAACTGCTTGTTGTCTACCTTGTAGATACTTCTGGAACCAGGCTAGTGAGTGATTGCTAAGACCAAGGTTAGTGAGAGAGTGGAGTGGTTTGGGATGGTGACCATGGCGAAGGCTTTTGACAGGTCCAAGAATATGACAGATGTTAGCTAAGTGCCTGTTTTGGTTGATGAGATTTTTAAAGGAGAGAAGGGCTGTGGTTGAACTGTGGGCAAGTCGGAATCTATGCTGGGTAGGAGAGAGTAGTTGGTTATTAAGTAGGTATGGCATAAGTTGATGGTGTATACATTTTTCAAGAATTTTTTCTAGTGGGAACAGGATGGCAATAGGGCGATAGTTGATGAGGTCAGTGGAGGTATCACCTTTATGTAAAAGGATGATGTAGAAGTTTTCCAGACAGATGGGATGGTGCTTTCTGATATGGATCTGTTAAGAAGAATAGCGATTGGGTAGGTGATCTCATTAGCAGCCAACTGGAGGTATTCTATGGGGATGCCATCAGCTGCTAGGATAGTAGGTTTACGTTTAATTAGTAATTTTTTGACATAATCGGTGGGGATGGGTTGAAATTGGAAGCAGTTTTGGGACTGTCTGCAGGTTCAGGGATATTGGTAGTAGTAGTAGGTTGTTGTTAAACTAGTTTGGAGATGGTTTCTATGAAGTATTTATTGAATGAGTCAGGTATATCTGTGATTTCACTTGTGGAGTTAGGTGCTGGGGTGGAGGGTTTACCAGGTTGAAGTAGTTTATTTACTCCTGGCCAGAATTTTTTGGGATTGTGTTGGTGCCTATTTTGCAAATGTAGGAAATAATTATTTTTGTACAGGAGAATAGTTTTTTTTTAGTTTCATTTCTAGGTTTTTGGAAATGCTCTCTAGTTGCTGTAGTTTTTGTGACTCTCCAGTGATGCCAGGCTCTATTTATTTGTGCTATTTTATTTTTAGTCTCTTTGGTGATTCAGGGAGCTATATTCATTTTGAGTTTTCTGGTGCGAGGTGGAGCATGGGCATTTAGGATTTTTAGTAAAGTGTTGTTGAATTGATTAACGGATTCATCTAGGGGAATTTCGTTTAGTATGTTCCAATTTTGGTATTTTAGTTCAAGTTTGAATTTGTTTGGTTCAAAGTTATGTTTGTTACGGGTAGTTTGAAATAGTGGGGTAGAGTTGGTATGGGTTTTGCATTTTAGTAGGAAAGTGGGTTCGTGGTCACTAAAGGTTTCTGGTAGGACACCTGCTTGGTATGGATCACTGGTTTTGTTTATCAAGATCCAATCTAGGAAACTTTCTGTTGTTTTATTGTTTCGTAGCCTTGTGCTAGAGTGCATGACTTGGGAGAAGCTATAGAGATCGATATGGTTGTTGGGGTTAATAGTTGAGCATGTGTGTCAGTCTATATTAAAGTCACATACGATGATTGTTTCTTGGAGTAGATTTTGTTTAACCCAATGGAGAAGGGCTTCTAGGGAGGGGAATATTGTTGCCAGGAGGTATATAGCCAGTGATAATATCGATTGATTTTTTGTCACTAAGCTTGAGTTTGGCTAGAAGAAGTTCAGATGTATTGAGGGGAGGTATAGGAGGATAAATACTACATATTTTCAGGTTGTTTTTATAAAGTAATTCTACCCCCACCCCTTTTTTGGGTAATCTATCATTGCATAATACATGTACCCAGGTGGGAGGAATTTGCTGTCGGGCGTTGTAGGTTTTAACCATGTTTCAGTTAGGGATAGTAGATCAGGGGAATAGGTAGATATCAAAGCATGTAGTAGGTAGACTTTGCTGTTTATGCTTCAGATGTTTAAGCCTAATAGTAGAAGGCTATTTTTGGTGTAGAGAAGGAAGATTGGTTGGGTGAGAGGGATGGGAAAGAAGAGGTTTTTATGCAAGGGTTTGGGCCTGGGTCAGGGTGTATGTCTCCGGCTAGGATCAGTTGGTGGCTAATATGGTGGAAGAGTTGGGACAGTTAGGTTAGAATGGTAATGTACTTATTTGTATTAAGTGATTTGGTAGAGGTTGGGAGGAGTATAGCGGAGGGAGGTGGGAGAGTAATGTGGTGGTAACTACTTGGGGATATGTGTAGACTGTAGTGATGGGTGAGAGATGAGTGAGTAGAGGTATGCTTTGATGGGGTTGTAATGGAAGCATTAAGTATGGTTTGGTAGGAGGTAAGGTAGTGGGCTAGTACTAGGAGAAAGAGAATGGTGAGATTGACTGCATGCATGGTAATTGGCTTGAGATAGTTTGGGTGTGTCCTGTTAGTGGGAGGGGTGTATGGGCCGGGGAACAAGGGATTTGACTGATGAAGAGGATTTTTCTAGAGAGTGATTGGTGTAGGCTAAGTGGGTGGAGTGGTTAGGTATAAATCTAGGGGTAGCGGGGGTGGGTGGAAAATGCCAGCAGGGTAGGGGAGCGGAGTGAGCCCGAGCGAAGTGAGGGCGAATGGACTGGGTTGAACCATGAGGCAGAAACCACACTCTACCAAAGAAAAACTATCTATCAGTCCAGATTAGTGATTTTGCCAAGGTCAGTTTATTGGCACAAAATGTCTTTGTTATCAGACACGTAGTGCCTCCGTTATGACTGCAAAGAGGAGCTTTGATTTCAGAAACTGCCTTAGGGTCACAGACTGAGACTTTGTCTTAACTGGTGAGTATTCTTTTAAGAAAAAAGAAAAAGAATACAATAGCATAGGGGAAAGGCACTAGTAGGGAAAGCTAATGGGACAAGACGCCCAACCAGGAAGTCTTAGCTGTGTGTGTGCCATTTAACTAAGCTAACACAAGATACAGAGTAAAATGCCTGAAACACTGCTATATCATATAGAGGTACATACATTGCAGTCTCAGTTCCTATTTCCCGAGTTTGTTCAGCGGGTGATGCTGGGGTCTAGGCAACCACAATTCAAGGGTGGTCAGCGAAATTTCAGTAAAGGGAACTGTAAAGAGATAGAATAAGATATAATCAGGTTAGGTGGTGTATGGGATAGTTATATGTGTTAGAGTGAATGTTAGGGATGATATTACCCAAGGTAACAGTGGACGCACATAGACTGTTAGACTAAGGAGTATGACTACCACTTAAACAGTACACCAAATGTCAGTGTGTACTACAGTTCAGAATGCTAATATCAAAAACAAGAATGAATGAAAAATATTTTATGCAGTATACGTCATAGTGATTGAGTGAATGTATGAAATTATGTTTAGTGGCGAATGGATATTGTCAACAATATTAAGAAAAATTAAATGGTGTTTATGGAAAAAAGAGTGGGAGTCTGATTTAAATAAAATGTGTAAGCATGACAAGGATGATAAATTTAAGCACAACAAGAATGATAAATTATATATATAAAAATCGGACTTTGTATATGTAATTGCTTGATTTTGTAAATTTGAACATTTATGAACAGACAAAAATGTAACTATGTATATACATTAAGTACATAAGTTGCCATGTAAACAAGATGTAAATAAAGGACCCCTTCTCTTTTCAATAGATGACGTGGAATCTTTCACATCCACCCGAGCTATTACCAACTCAAGCAGATGGGGTCTTGGTTTAACATTTCATCTGATGGATACATAAGAATGAGCTTTCAGAAGATGGCTGGGCACAACTTGAAAAAACTCTGAGATAACTGGAATAGAATACAGTCTATACATGTGCAATGCTAAGAATGGATATAACAGTGGAAAGTTGTTAGAAATGCTTACACTAGGAGAAGAGTGTTTTCTGTGTAGGTATAGTTGAACACAACTAAGTGAAACAGATGAAACGAGAGTTGACAGAGGCAAAAATGAAGTGTGAAATGGTGAGCATCATAGTAAAGAGGAAAAAGGGAGGTGGCAGCAATGAGATGGATGGAATACCATAAAATAGGACTTAAACACAGAAAAAAAGTAATGGGAAGAGAGAAGAGAAAAATAAATAAAGTATACTGCCAAGGAGTATAGACAAGTCAGATGTTTATTAGGTAGACAAAAGAAGTGTTGCACTAGAAAAGAGTATAACTCAGGAAAGAAAGAGTGTGGGAAGTAAAATAATGGAAAGAGCATTAATAACAATGGATAAAAAATCACACTAGTGATGCATAGACCACTTAATAGAAAGATTAGATAGATCACTCAGTGTTTAGAAGGTACAGAGGTTCATATAAGCATGCAGGGAGAAGAGGAGAAGAAATACAGAGGTAAGTTACACAATGAAAAATTGCACAGTCACCAGGTAAAAGGGGGAAGAAAGAGATAAGAAGGGCTGTGATGGTGTGAGGTATTTCCAGATATGCCAGGAGAAGAAGGGCAGTGGATATGTAATATACCAGCACAGCTAGCTGGAATTTTGTAAAGAATTATATGTAATTTGTATATCACACTGCATTGTACAGATGCTTGTGTTGAAAATGGATTTGTAAAGTTGCTTGTGTTAAAAATGTATCTACAGTTTTTCCTGCTGTACAGAAAAAGCAATATGCATGCATTATTGTAACGTTTTAAAATGTATGTGTTTTAACGGTTGTACTTTCAAATCTCGATATACTGAAATACCGAATTTCAGTATCTCGAGACCAGAATAACAAAAGTTGGCTTCATCGTAAGTTGAAAATCCCGAGTTTCAGAATGTCAAACTGGTGTTGGTAGTTAACCAGTTTGCTAGTCATTTATGTGCTATCCCTTTAAGTTTTTAGGTTGTGTAGGGAAACAGTATGGCAGATGTGTAGTTCGGAATAGTGAGTCTTTGGTAAGGTATGTAGGTGTACAGAATTTTAAGCAGAAAAGTTAGATTTATTTTTTGTAGGTTTAGTGTCTGTAATCTGTTGTATTAGTGTATAGAGTGTTTTTGTTGTGTGGGAACAGGGAGGAAATATTACAGGTAGTTATCTTAATACGTGTTTGTTGGTTGTTACCCTTTTCTTCACTATAGTGCAATCTCGGATTTGATATATTTAATTAGTGGGGGGGGGTGCAGGAGTGCTTGCCCCCCCCCCCACGTAAACATATAGTAGTATTAAGTGTTTTGACTTTGTTTTTGTGTTTTATGTTGAGGAGGGTTGGGTCTTTACTTTTGGTTCTTTATGGTCGATATTGTGAACATTCAGTATTTTGTGTTTCAGTGTTGTAATTGTTTGTTATTGTGGAATTTCATGATTGTGGTGTTGAGATACTGAAATTCAGTATTTCAGTATTTAGAACCATTTTAACAGAGGATACTGTATGAGAAGAGATTAATCTCAACCCACCTGACTTTGGAAAATAGTAAAAATTTTAATTACTGTGCCTAGGTCATAAAGATGTTATTTCTCAGTTTTGAATGTAGCCAGAGATGCAATGTCTGTAAGAAGTATGGTTTATTAGCTGCTGTAGAAAGTGTAGAAGTGTTTTATGGTTTTATGACTTCCATGCGATGCAACAGATCTTAGCAATGCTCTGTGTGTGTGTGTCATTGATACATAGGTACTAAATCCTGGCAGTTTCTAGCAGTGGGGGTTGCATTGGAACTAGGAGTCAGATGACCAGATGTATGTGATCTCAATCTGGAATCCATCATTAAAATAATGTTTAATACATGGTGAGACTGAAGTCTAATAGCACTCTGTTTTGGAAACCTGATACAGAAGGATCACTCACCTACTTCATCTTGCCTTCCTGTATTAAGTAACTTAACTAGGGAATAGTAACTCTTGAGATCAGGCAGGAAAATATAGTGAGATTAGTTAAGTACTGTTTTTTTCTGTATCTGTGTGAAACTCTTCATCTGTGTTATTCTAATATTTCATGTGATTGAAACTCTGATGTTTATTGTAAATAGATATTTAGTATTTTCATGTTCTTTTATTATTTATTATTAAATATATTTAAACTTTTTATTGTGGCTGGTCCTTTAGAGAATATTTTAACCTTTGAGAGCACACATATTTGTTTGGTGACTCTGTTGCCACTCTTGAAAGCCTTATTGCACTAGTCAAGCTACCATTCATATTATTAATTTAATTTCAGTATAATTGGGTACCCTTGTAAGAGCCTTAGAGTAGCTGGCTTGAGAGTGTCTCATGGCAGTAACTACCTTATAGTCTGAGCAGAAGGGGGCATAGCTAGTAAACCTGTGCCAGACTTTCCCAGGTGTGTGTGTGTGTGTGTGTGTGTGTGTGTGTGTATACAAGAGTTTGTGCAAATTAAATCTCAAAGAGTGTGTGTGTGTCAGCTACTTGAAGCTGGGTCACAAAACACTGGTTTCACAGAGAGAGTGGTGGAGGACTTGGCTTGAACACTTGGCTGAGGACTTAACTCTACAGCTGTGCCAGTGGGGACCCTTACTGTGAACCTGTGGAGAGACAGAGGGAGAAATACCCATGCCCCGGGCTGAGTGTGTTCCCTGTGTGCTCTTAAGGCAAATTGTGCTTGATGCAGTGAGCTGCATCTGGAAATGCGGGGTGTATTGATTTTTGTTCCAAGTGAACATCCTTCTAAAGTGTCAGTGGTGTGGATTCAGGCACCTTGATTACTGGCTTAGAGTGGGGACATCACAAGGTCAATACCAAAAGAGATGAAGCAGTCAGGCAAAAAGATAGTAGGAAAGTGAGAGACAGACAGATTCAGAGCAAAATGCTTTCACATGAGCAAAGAGAAAGCTAAAAATGCAAATGCAGATGATCTGGAAAGTTGTGAGTGAAAAGAGATAATGTTGCATGCAAAATTGTTTAGGAAAGGAGCACAAAAGAACGTAGAGGCAAGGCAAGTGACTGTTAACCACTTTGCTTAATAGACTGATAACCTTACCAGTCAAAACAGTGAAGTAGAGAATAGTATTGTGAAGTTATTTCAAGCTAATTGAAGACTTACAACACCCTGTAAAAGATCTTTATTTAGCAACAGCAAAGCTACTCATATTATATATAATCTTTTTATTTATTGATTTCTATTTAATTATATTATGTTTGAAAGCACCAGGAAATGACTGACTTGTTTACTGGATGTTTTTAGTAAAATGTACAGCTGTGATTTATTTACTTCCTAAAGTCTTAAATGAAAGGAAGCCATTCTTTTATGATATCCTGCTTATAATAAATCTGTTTTTATCATTTGTCTACCTGTGGGTCCTATGTGGCTATAGTAACTGAAGGCGATAAGTTTATCAAATGCAAAAAAAAAGACTGCTAATGCAGAAGATAGGCTTTTAACCTGCATGGCCTAATAAATCAAAGAAAATACCATGCCACATAAATGTAGAGGCAATAACAGGAGGTAATAATGACAGAAGGAGCTAAATGGAGATGAAAAAATACAGTATGTCTAATGGAGACACAAGGGGGGATCTACCTTGGATCCTGGGGACTACCACCCCATCAGTCTGACAAACCTGATCTGCAAGGCCATGGAACGTATTATCATGGACCTTATAAACAAAGACGTTGGCAACCTTCAAACACTGAACCCCACCCAGTTTGGGTTCACGAATTTCTGATCTTGTTTCCTAAACCTGACTGACTTCTTCAAATCAGTCTCCAGAGCTGTGGATGAGGGTAAGGCAGTCCACACAGCCTATCTGGACCTCACCAAGGCCTTTGACACCATCCCCCACTCTGGAATCATAGATAAACTTACTAAGTTATGCATTAATCCCTATGTCACTCGATGGGTTGCCAACAGGCTTACTGACAGAACCTACACTGTAAAAGTAGCCGACTCCAAATCCACCTCCAGACAAGTGACAAGTGGAGTACCTCAGGGTTCAGTCCTGGGACTGCTCTTGTTTGGAATCTACTTCTATGAAGTACAGGCCAACACTAAGTGACTTTGGCTAACAAAGTTCACAGATGACTGCAAACTGGGAGCCATTACTGAATCCCCAAATGATGTTGATACTCTACAAAAGGGCCTTACAGAAACAGATGTTTGGTGCCAGAGCCATGGGCTCAAGCTCAATGCCAAGATATGTATAGTTATCCCCTTTGAGAAAAAACATGTACCAATGAATTACCACATAGGTGGCAGTACACTAAACACCGAAAGTGTGATAATAGACTTAGGGACACAGGTGGACAGTGGTCTCACCTTTGATAACTACATCGCCACAACAGTCAGGAAACCATTCTATGTGGCACACCTTATCACTAAGGGCTTTTCATCCAGAAAAAAAAGGAAGTCATTGTCCCACTGTACTCATCCCTCACTAGCCCCATTATAGAATACAATGCTCTGTTTGGTATGTACCTCTCAAGACATCTGCAACAACTGGAAAGGCCGCAGAAATACCTCACAAAAAAAATCATAGACATAAAGCAGATGTTCTATGCTGACCGTCTAAAAAAAGCTCCAGCTTTTTTGTCTACTCAGAGGCGATCTCTGCTTAACATACAAGGTCATGTCAAATCCAGAGCTGTTGGACAAGCTACACTTAAAGAAATCCCAATCCCTCAGAGCCACACGCTCCAGGGATCTAAACCTTGTCATCGCAATGAACAAAACTTGCTGGAGGGATAGGTTCCTGACACAGAGACTCCCCAGACTCTGGAATATACTGCCCATACATGTCAAGCAGAGCACCTCTTTGACCCTCTTCAAATGGAACCTTGACAATTGGATGGGAGATAGGAAATTCACCCCAGGGATCATGTCAGTCGCCCTGCTAGACAGGGGTCCAGGGAAGTAAATATTGTGGGAGGAAATAGCCAGGGAATTGTTATGGCTAGGCTTGTATAGGCCCTAGGACTGATAGCCTAGTGCCAACCTATGAACCTATAATAGGAAGGGCACATTGAACGTATGTGGGTCCACATCATGTAATTGGATTTATATTCATGTATTGTCTGTATGGCAACATAGGGGTGTTTGGCTCTCCTGAGGTGCTGTACTTTGGATAAGGCATTGAATCATCTGACAGCTCAGGTGGATGTAAATGATCTAGTGACATTCATGAGAAGCAGTAAGGACTGTTATTAAACATTTCTCATATATTATATTACATAATTTTCTCACCTTTTTTGTGAATTAGGTAGTCATGGTATAATTATTAAACATTTTCTGTACCTAATTAATTTCTTCATTAAATAATGTTTGCTCTCTTTTCTTCTTTATAAATTGTCCCATTTTATGTTATATACAACACATTCACATCTTCCTTTCTATATTTACTAGGTACAAGATAATACTTCATTATCACCATTGTAGTTTCATCCATTCCTTTTTATGATAGCAGAATAAAATGTTATTTAATTCCACATGTTAGAGACCTGGCACTTAAAAACCTGTTACCTACCATCTTCAAAAATCAACATATTCTTTTACAAACACGTCCAATAGTTTATTATTTGTTATAATTTTTCATCATACTTTCCTTTATGGTCAAATGTATATTTTATATCACCTTTTACTAGCAATTTGTATGATCAAGGCTCCATAATAAATCCCAAACCCTTAACTCTAGTTATCATCTTTCATTTTGCTTCTTTTACTTAAATTCCATTTTACCATATCATGCCAGCAACATGTCCAATAAATTCATCACATCTTCATACCAATTAGTTATTCAGCTGACATATCTTGACACCATAATTTTCTTTTTCCTTTATGTTGCCATTACTTCATGTAGGTATCATGGCACTCTGTGACTCATTTCTAATATGCAGATTGCCATTACTATTACAGTTCTTTTTTCATAACAGTTCTTGTATATACATGTTTTACTTTGCCTTTTTTTCCAGACCTTTAGCCAATACTTCACTACATCTACTAAATAAATATTCAGCTTAGTACATAATTAATTTGAGACCCAGGCAAGCGTTTAAAGTAAAAGTTCAATATTTTCATCTTGTATTTCTCTAGCAAAGGTTAGACCACTGCCACATACATTAGTTTCTCTATAATAAGGTATAACCATTGGAAAGTTTTCAAGCATTAGACTTACATCATTTCTCAAAAGTATAAGCCATTTTATTGAGTAAATCATAAAGCAAGCTGACGTTGTCAAATCTTTAACAGACGCACACAAAAAAAGAAAAAAAAAACAGGTAATAAATGAAATGAAACAAATACAGCACTTTATAATAATACAGAGGTTTTTTTTAGCAGAATCATAACCAGCAGTGCTCATGTTGGGTTAATACTTTTCAGGGTTGTTAGTCTGTAAAATGCAGAATGGTTGAAACAGTTTAAATAATTTAAATAAAACCCAATAAAGTCTCTTAGAAAAAGTGTCTATCAGTAGAAAAGTCTCCTTCAAAACAAATGTATCATTTCTCTGAAACAAGCAATTCAAACAATAACAGGTATCTTGCCACAGTGGATTTTATCTGTGAAATACTCAGTCTTTTACCAGTATTTCTCCAGTTTTTTGAAATTTCAGCATTCAGTTACCAAGATTCTCACTGATGATCACAAACTCCAGGTAGACCCTTTTGCTGTCACAGAACTACTCCATATTTTTTTGGATGCCAGACCCAAATGAGTTCTGCCATAGTTAGCTTTTACTGTCTATAAGAAAGGCACAGATATTTAGCTAATAGTCTATTACCAAATTCTCGAACATCTCTGCTTAAAGTAAGCAGTCCTTAATCCTTTTTATAAGTGCATTTTTTATTACACTTGCTGCCTTAAACCTTATTAAACATAGCTCTACAAACTCACTTTTACAAGTGGCTGATCAACAATGTCCTACCACAGCTAAAATATACATTACTGTTTCAGCATTTACCTGTTTGATCTACTACACTATATTACAGATGACCCCCCCATACACACACACTTCACCACACTGACTTCAAGCCAACCAGAAGATGTCTGAACCCTATATAACCTGAGTGCATTGTGGTGCTAATATCAAGGTAATGCTGGATTTTCAATCAGAATGGATGTAGTACACAGGCCCTCTGATACAGTTTTACATATTTTTTGTTGATGGTGAAGCCATTGTTAGGCCATGATCCATAACCATGGAGATAAGCGAGACCTAATGCACATTTTCTTCTTTTAATTGTACTATAACAACACAAACATAATTATTTACAATAGTTCCATTTCATAAATAGGTTGAAGAAATCATACTTGACAATTATGCCATTGATTTTTGTCATGGCCTTTTAGTTGATAATTTGTTTATTTCTCCCTCAATAAATTCTGTTTATACCAATATTTAATGTTTAGTTCCTTACCATTAGTTTCCAGGATTATAATACACATTTATTTTTGACTTACCGTGGTGGCTAATTTTATTATGGTGAGTCTATGCATTTGTCAGTATAAGAGATTCTGAAATTAAACCAGAATGCTCCAAGGAAAGACTGGGCCTTGTTCTACACTTGTTATTGATACCAGTCTGTATTAAGTAATGTTTTACAGCCCCAACATACAACCTCATTTGTTTTACAAATTTTGATGATTTCACTGGAAGTAATACGAATTCTGTACAAATATTTCCATACACTTTCTAGAAAATACTGGTCATTTTGAAACATGGATTTTCTACTATCATACATTATATAAAAGTTAATATAGTTCCAGTGTCTGTTGTTAACTTAAAATTCTAGATGTAAAAATTAATACGTATAATTTGGATACAGAAGGTTTTGTATCCTCTTGACTGTTTTGAACTGTAGAAAATTACTACAATATTTTTTATCTCTTTTGTTGATATATGTTATCATATTTTCCATTTCTTCAAGTTTTTTTTATTCTGAACAATTAGAATCTAATTTACATGTTCCAAGTCAAATGTGCTCATAATACTAACAGTTAATTTATTAACAGTTAATTTATTACCCAATGTAAGCAGTTAGATCAATGTATAAGATTACTGTGTTTTAACATTAATATCTTATTACAAATAATAGTTTCAGTAAACCCAGTTGTGTTTTCTATTGTTAGAGAAATTAGTAATTTGATATAACTACATTTTCCTAATCTGTTTGAAGCACCATTAAAATATTTTAATAATCCATAGCTTTCTATTCTTTACAGTGTCTAAGGAAGGAGAGGCCAGTTTTAGCCCCAAATGATCACATACACTAATATATACCGATTTTTCATTGAACTTCATAGCATTTGTCTAACCAGTGTAGAACTCTATTAAAAATTGAAGCTAGTGCATAAACTTTCTATAGTGGGAAACTCAGTACCTCCCTTATTCTACTGTCTAATGTGATTTGTAAAAGCAGTTCTAGGTTTTGCTGATTTTATTTATATTTCCTTAATAGGAATGAGAGCAGTTGATTGAATACTGTATAAAATGTTGGTGATAATAAAACTGTTATTAGCATTAACCTGCCCAAAAAAAGAGGGTGAAAAAAAGTTAATTCCATTTCTTTATTTTGATTTCTTCTATTATATTGTAATTTTCTTTTATAATTAAATCTATGTTATCTAATGTGTGTGCCACTAAATATTTAATACATTTTGATGAACCCATGTTATACCTGCTTAACTAACAATTATCCAAGTTCTTATTTATAATATATTATTAAATTTAATTTGTGAAACTTTCTCAAAGAACTGAACTGAATAATGTATTTCTTAAAATGACCTATTTATATCTCTAAAATACTGTCAACTCTATAATTGCTTGACATCTTTTTTGTCACCAAGATTTGGTCAACTAAACAGATGGTCATCAGATATGTGAGACTGCACAATGGTTGGGGTAGGAGAATATGGCCTTTCCCCGATATTGTGCAATCTTGGATTTGGTATATATAATGAGCTAGGGGGTGTGGCGACAGCCCCCCAGATTTATTTTGAGTATGTGTTTTGTATGCACTAAGCTTTTTGCTTAGCACATGTGTGGTAGTGTGTCAGTGTTTTCAAAGTTGATGTTTTCTGGTTGACTTTGTGAAGATTGACGTGTGACTGTTTCATTAAATTTCAAAAAAGTAATATACAAAATGTAATCAAACTCTTTGGGAATCCATATATTTCTATTCCAAACTACAAGTTAGACTCTTTGATCACACCCAGCTGTAACATTTTCCCTGTCTCCACTTCGGCTGCTTTTCAGGCTTTAGTTACCCTGTAGGGTCTGAAGATAAATTTATCTCCCAGAATTGTTCTTATTTAATATTTAATAAGTATTTCCCTCCTAGCAGCTCTGAAAAAAATGTTTCTTCTTCAAAAGGAAATCTTGAATCTCCTGTTTCTGAGGCCTCAGAGGGATCTACCTTGGGGTGGGGATATATATGACTCTGTTTTCCTGTTCGCTGTCCCTGAACTCAGATGCTATAGTCACTGTACTTGCTTGCATTTCCCTCGACAGAGTTACGGCATTCTTTGTTAAATGTGCTTGTTGTGCTTCCTCTGTCTCTTTGACCTAGTAATTCATTGCATCAACTTGCTGAATTACTTCACAGCATCACTGGTGTTATTATACCTTGCAGAGTGCCTTCATTTCTTTACATGTCTTTTTCTCTACAGTGAATGGTCTTATTGACCATCTGCTGTATAACAATTAAAAGAGGCTAAGTAATATAGAGGTTTTGGTAATCTCTCTTAGCTGGTAGCTGTTCTGCACCACTACACCACCTTAGTAATAGGTGCTAAACCTAGCCATAACATGTCACGTTCCCTTAACCCTAACCCTACACCTCAACTTCCTAAAAAGCTTCTTGTGAATACCGCCACTACAGAAGACACATTTGGACAAACAAACATTCACAAACAACACTACATCTATCCCCTAACCTAACCACCATGACCCTAACCCTAAAGCACACAAACTCACACACAAACATAGAACACCTATCCTTCACTCATACCTGAATATAACCCTAACTCTCATACACATGCACAAACTCTCTCTCCCCTCAAACCCCAATTACCTGTTTCGACACTGTACACCATCAAAATTTCCACCACTCAGGGGGAGGAAGAACCTAAATAGCCAACTGAGAGCAGTGCATTTTGAGAGCTCCATAAACTACTATAATAATATAGGAAAATGTTATTATTTTCATGTTTAAAACATCATAAATATGTAGATAAACTATATAAATATCAATTTTTGGTGGAGATAAACAAAAATTTTCCTGTCAGGTAACTTGGAGATATATTGAGTCACTGAATATGAACAGCTCAAGGAATTCTCATCCAGATGCTGCTTTGAAAAAAGAACTGCAACTGATGACATCTACCTTACAGGGACTATCTTTGAAGATGGATGGCTTTAAAAATGACTAAGAAAACCTCAAATTAAATTCTCAAAAACAGACTGATACTCTTAAGTAACTATTACAGCAACACCATACAAAAATAATAAATATAGAGACTTCTCTAAATGACATTGAAGGGAAACTCAAAGAAGAAGAATTCCAAAAAGAATTTCTGCTTAAACTGAGTATATGGCTGCTTAACAAAATAGATGACTTAGATAACAGGGAAAGGAGAAACAACATAAGGATCTTTGGTCTGCCTGAAAACACTGAAGGAGAAGACATTATTTCATTCTTAACAACTTGGATTCCTAAATTTTAGACTTGAAAGAGGGACTTTCATTTGGTATTGAAAGGGCGCATAGAGCACTGAGGAAACTTGCTTCTAACTCAACAAATACTCCACCTAGATCCATAGTTATAAAATTTCTTTCATTTCTGGACAAGGAACTAATATTAAAATCTGCTTGGAGAAAATCACCCTTAAAATACAATCAAAGCCTGATAAAGTTTGACAATGATTATTCTTCCAGAATACTAGAACAAAGGAAAATGTCTGGCCAATAATAAAACTGTTGAAACAAAACAACATTAAAGCACAGCTGATCTTTCCAGCCAAGATAAAAATACTTTTTGCCAATGAGATGAGAACCTTTAATGACTGAGAAGAAGCTACTACATTCATCAAAAACAACAACATAGTGTCTATCCCAGAAGAAATGGAATGGATGGCCCTACTCTTAAATGAATAAAAGAAACAAATCCTTGGACTGATGCTAGAAAGAAGAAACAAAAAACTGATTCCAAGACAGCTGTCCTAAAAAAATAAATCTTACAATTACATCTCTCAAAGTATCAACTGATATGGTACATCACTTGTCATCTGTTTTTATTTAAAAAGGAGGGTTTCTTAAACAACTGAGAAACAGTAATGATTTATTCAGAATGCTCAGAGTCCAATAATTCTTCACAAAGGTAGGTCAAGATGGGTTACTATTTACATTATATATAAGCAAAACAAAGCAACATATAATACAAACATAGAAGTTTCTATTCCCCTGTTTGAACTCAATGAATACTTATCTTGTTCATTTTTCATTGATTTTACTTGTAATAATTTAAGTAATTAATTAATTAACTAATTCATCAAGGTACCGTTCATCAGAGTTCAAACTCAAATGTTACAAATTAACATCATATATAATAGCAGTAACAGTAGAGTGTTTTGAAAAAAAATATGCTGTCATGGAGACCAATGTCTTCTTCAATTAAAGTATGATTTAGAAATGTCATGTATGTCCTGGTTAAATAACAGTAGCAAACTATTAGTACAAATGTCATCATTATTCTGTCTAAATATAGTTAATATCAATTATGGCAGGTATCACAGCTACGAGTGCTGTTTGATCAATCCTGATATGGTGTGCATGGATGCAGGTATGTCTGGCAGCTAGTACAAATGTCATAATTATTCTTTCTAAACATAGTTAATATCAATTATAGCAGGTATCATAGCTTTGAGTGCTGTTTGATCAATCCTGATATGGTGTGTGTGGATGCAGCTGTGTCTGGCAGCTAGTACAAAGTCATTATTATTCTGTCTAAACATAGTTAATATCAGTTTTGGCAGGTATCATATCTTCGAGTGCTGTTTGATTAAGCCTCATATGGTGTGTGTGGATGCAGCTGTATCTGGCAGCTGTTGTATGTTGCTGCTATCATCTCCAGGAAGCTGTGTGTTGTGGCTTGTGATCAAGGTTTACTGATGCTTGTGTATTAGGAAGAGACATTTGGTGTTTTAGCCTGGATCCAGGGGAAGGGGTGGATAAAACTGTGGTTTGGGATATTTTGGCAGAGAATAACTTGTTTATAGATCTGCTGAGTGAGAGGTGGGAAGGCTGGAAGAATGTGTTATCTGTTGTTGTGGCAGCTTGTTGGGAGTTTCTTTTTTTTATCTGCTCTCCATTCTTTTCCTGACTGTTTCCTCGCTGAAAGGGAGGGAATTTAGACTTGAAGTTGCAGTGAAGTGAAGCTCTGTTTCAGGTGCATTGCGAGCCTCTTTTATACAGTACACAGACACACTAACAGAAACAGACACTCCCAAGTTGCTATGGTAACAGAGACACAGTGATGATAATGCTTAATGGCTCTGAGGAGCCTCCAAGATGATTCTCGGCAATAAAGTTTTTGGTTAAAAAAAAAAAAAAAAAAAATATATATATATATATATATATATATATATATATATATATATATAAAGGGGCTGTTTTAAACCACTTTAGCTCATTAAGTTGATTCTTGATTAAAAAAAATAAATAAATAAGCACAATTTTATATTTAAAATGTATTTAGGTCCAAACACATTAAGGACTTACATAACAGTGGAAGTCTGAGTTATTGTGAAAAACTAAGAGCACTTGGTATTGTGCAGTACCCTTTGCAGTGGTTTGGGAGGTGAGCTTGCTCAGACATGTTGGGCTTATGGGGATAACTGATTCTAGGGGTGTTTGGGGTTGCCAGGAATTGCTAGAGAGTCATCAGATTTCCTTTATGGAAATATCTGTGGGAATGGAAGGTGTGTTTTGTGGTTCACTGGCAGGGTGGCCACTGCATGGAACAGGCTGGTAAAATGAAACAGGACAAATATTGGTTTGGATATTTTAAGAACAGCCTGGAAACACACCACATGAACTAGTGAATGGTATTCTGGCAAAACTGGATTGGCATTGTTGCCCATGCTTGAAGTACTGATATGTGAATATGTAAGGATGGAAATATATTTATAACAAATAAGAAACTAGAAGGGTCTCACAATTTAAAGTCTATGGACTGTATAAGCATGCTCGGAAGGAGCTAAGAATAAGAATAAGCATTACTGCTTGTGATCTCTCAAATAACTAAGCAACAGACAAAAAAAAATACACACAATAGTTTTGTAATGTATGCGTTTAGTAACTCTAGACATAAAATATATAATCATCATATAAGATGAAGCAGTCTGCTGAATTTAGATATTAAAGACTGGATTTAATAATATGGGCTTGTGTATAATAACACCACTTTCTTAACTTGTCATAAATGACATACACTGCATTGAACATCAAGGGGAAGCATTGTGATTTTCTAATATAAGTAAATATACATAACAAGTCATGTAATTGCTTTAACTTGAATTGTAGTTTTTTTAACCCATCTTGACCATATATAATACTTAAGCAATTACCAAGGTAATTAGTGTTTCATACATGTCATCAAACTGACAAAGTTGTTCAAGAAAAACAATAGCAGCCTGAACTTGAAATGTCACAGAATGTAACAATCATATTCAGAACAAATAGTATTAAATTGACAATACTCAGTTTAATAACATGGGCTTGTGTATAATAACACTACTGTTTTAACTTGTCATAAATGACATACACTATATTGAACATCAAGGGGAAGCACAATGATTTTCTCATATAAGTAAATGTGCATAACAAGTCATATAATTGCTTTAACTTGAATTGTGGTTTTATAATCCATCTTGACCATACATTATACTTAAGCTGTTACCAAGGTAACTAATGTTTTATACATGACATCAAACTGACAAAGTTGTTCAAGGGAAACAATAGAAGCCTGAACTAGGAATGTCACAGAATGTAACATTCACATTCTGAACAAATAGTATTAAATTGATAATAATTACTCAGTTTAACCTTTGCTGATTATACACAATAGAATGTTGCCGTTTAAATCTAAAAACCTTTCGGTATATGCCATACAATGGAAATTTATGAATATGGAAAGTGAACTTATAATTATTAATCACAATAAGTGAATTTGTTCTTTTTAACTTATAATTTCACTCATTTTATAATAAGAAATGACAGATACGAAAATCCTTATGTGTAGGAAATTGGAAGAAGAGGGATGCAGTGATAATTAAAATGCACTAACTTTCATCAATGTTCACATAAAACAAACTTGATACTTCAAGTAAGTTAGCAACAAAGTGATTACTTAAATGCTGGCAAACAGTGAAATATAACTTCTGATATATCCAGTAAAATACATTGTATTATAAACAGGTATAAATATTATTACCATCTATTTATATTAAGTAATACGTTTTGAAAGACTTCATTAATAAGGGTGAATATGTTAAATAACTGTGTGCTATAATCTTTTATTGAGGTTTTATATATGATACATCCTACTTTACTATGATTGAATTGCTTGTCATCTATCTTTCATGTAAACATTCATTGCTTATACAATAAGTAGACATTTATATTGTATTAGAACTCTGTCTACTCTACAGTAGTACTATATCTGTTCAAAATAAAATAAATATTACTTATTCCTATTACAAATATTCTCCATATGATAATTCAATTTATGAAGCTCAGATGTTCTGGATTGTCAAGGTATGAGTGATAATCTGATGGATTTAGGTTTATCCATCAGATTAAGAATGATTTTCATTCCATGGCTAGTGTGGATCTTAGTTTTGTTAACATTTATTAATTTAAATTTATTTCCCAAAAACATTTTTAGTATGCCTGACCAGAACGTTACTTTATTGGTAAACACTTAAAGTATAAAACTGATCATTTCCTTTAAAACCTCAAACATATACTTTATAGTTATCACAGGAAAATGTTTAATACTCACAATAAAACAAAAATTACATAGTCTAAATAACCTAAGATGGATTTAACTTTATTATCTTTAAATACCAATGGCTTAAACAAGCCTAGCAAGAGATCAAATCTACTGAAATATTTAAAACTGAACAAAGAACAAATTTTCTTACTTCAAGAAACTCATTTCAAAACAAATGACAATTACAAATGGAATCCTAAGGAATATATGATATTGGCACAATCCACTTATAAGACAAAGACAAAAGGGGTAACAATTTTATGGGAAACAAATGTGATTAACCCAGAAATCATTTATAAGTATGAAGATAAAGAAGGCCTTATGGCATTAGTAATAGTTAAATATAATAACAGAATATGGACCCTAGCCAATCTATACTGGTTCCCTGTCATTGGAACAGGAACTGTTAAAAACACTTGGATTTCATTTCCAATAATTATAAAGACAACTTAATATTAGGAGGAGATTTTAACTGTATATTTGATATTTCTGAAACTACAAATAAAAATCCTCTGTGTACATCTGCTGTATCAAAAGCTTTAAACAAGTGGGTAGAATCATTTAATCTTGTAGCTACTTTCAAATTTAAAGAAGATAAATCTTTGTTGTTTTCCCATCAAGATCACAGATTTGGTATCAAAACTAGAATAGATAAAATATTTGCTGCCCTTCACTTACACTCTAAAATCATTAAATTCTCAATCACACCCTGCCCCCTTTCAGACCAAAAGTCATTGATACTAAAACTTCAAAATGGGTACAAAACTTTAACTCCTGAATTCCAGCATATATAACTAAAATTAGAGTTCAAACCCTGGTTATTATCTGAACTACAGTTCTTCTTAGATATCAATTACACCACAGAGATAAATAAAATAATGATATGGGGCTCAGTAAAAGCTTACATATATGGTAAAACCCTAACTTGGTATAAAAAAAATCAGAGAATGGCATTCTGAATTATTAGATCAACAATCAAAACTTTTGTTAGTAAAAGCTAAAAAAATCTTGTGAGTCTGATTTAGAAGCTAATGCATATAGCTTATTAGATACAAGCAAATTGAAAAATAATAGCACTTGTATGCCTCCTTGTAAAAATTTAAATATTCAAAGTTTCAATAATGCTTTAAACTTTATAATAGATAAATAACTGAGAGATTTTGAAAATACAAATAAAAATTATAATTTGTCTAATGAGGAAAGGATGAAATTACAAAGTATGAGTAGAAATGAAGAGATAGTTTTTAAACCATCCGACAAGGGGGGCAAATTGGTGGTTATGAATTCTGGGGATTACTTAAAAATGTGCATGGTACATTTAGATAATAAATAAGCTTATAGTAAGATAGATGAGATTTATTTAACACAAGCACAACAAGCTTTTCAGGTTTTGTTAAAGAAAGGTATTAGATTACATTATTTTACAGAGAATGATGTGACTCATAAGATTAATGTTAAGAACAGTAAAGTAGCAAAATTTTTTTGTGTCCCCAAGATTCACAAAGATTTGGCACAACCACCTGGATGCCCTATAGTGTCGGCTAACGGATTTTTTTACATATAATCTCAGTTGTTTACTGCATGAAACTTTATTACAGGCAGTAATGAAGTTACCTTCATACATTAAGGATTCTTTTGATTTTTTGAGTAAAATAAAGGATATAGTATGGACTAGAGATATGTATTTTATAAAGGTGGATGTAGTGAGTTTATATACTAACATCTCTCATATCCTTGGTCTTGAGGCTGTACAATATTTTTTTAGGTGATAGTCCCAAAACTCAATATATAAAAGAATTAGTAGAGTTTTGTCTGACAAATAACATATTTGAATTTAATGGGACATTATATAAGCAGAATATTGGAACAGCAATGGGGGCGGCTTTCGCCCCAGTCTATGCTAATTTGTTTATGGGGCTAGTTGAAAATACGTATATATACAGACATGAAATTTTAGGAAATATGTGGTGAAATATTATCGATTTATAGATGATTTAATTTTTGTTTGTAAAGGAGGTGAATATTTGTCTTTCGATTTTATTGAGTATTTGAATGCCAATAGATATGGTATAAAATTTGATGGCATTCAGAAAGGTAGTCAAGTTAATTATTTGGATATAATGTTAAGAGGGAAAGGAGAAGAGAAAATTCATACTAACATATATAGAAAGTTTAATCAAACAAATTGGAAATTGTTTGGTAATAGTTGTCACCCCAATCACACCATGGCAGCTATTCCTTATGGGGAGTTGCTTAGGATTAAAAGGTTGAGTAGTGATATTAAAGAAGCAAAGGAAGAGGCACAGAAATCAGCCTCTATTTTTATTACCAGGGGGTACCAACCAGATAATGTATATGAAAGTTTTGATAAGATATATGGAAACAATACATATAATAATATGAAAGATGGTAATAAACAAAAAAAGAAAATATATGAATATGAAAGGCAAGATTTTAGCAGAGAAAAATGTTTTTGTTACTAAATATATAGTTTTTTCACATATAATGAATGGGTTAGTTAAGCAGTATTGGAGACAGGTTAGTAGTGAAGTCCTGTCTTTGGCACATGTAGAATTAAAAATATCTTATAAAAGAGGACGAAATCTGAAAGATTTCTTGGTGCATAATACATATATAAGGCCAAGAGATAATATATCATTGAACGTGGACATTAGAGGAACTTTCCCTTGTGGGAAATGTTCCATTTGTCAATATATTGTTACAAAAGTAGATAAGATAGGGACCAAACATTTTGATACTAGAGGGATGTACTCCTGCTTAAGTAGGGGAGTAATTTATGTTATATTCTGTCCATGTGAGAAGTATTATATCGGAGAGACCAAAAGGACTTTGGCCGAGAGAATAAAAGAGCATGTAAGAGATGTTAAAAATAACAAAGTCATGAGTCCCATAGCGGAACATTTTAATAAGGAACATCATGGGGATATGAAAGGTATGAAGGTAACAGTGTTGGAACAAATACCAATACAATATGGAAATGTAGAATTATTAAAAAATATGTTGAGGCATAAGGAATCTGTTCTCATAATGAAATACAATACACCATTTCCTTGTGGATTAAATAAAGAATGTAACTGGCAAAGTTTTATATAGTTTTTACCTTTAAGGGAATTGGATGTGTTTTAATTACTGTTTAATTGAATAATTAATGTGTTAATATAGAATATATAAAGTAAGTTTTTTAGAAAGTGCAATTTTACTCTGTAAAGGCTGTGGCCGAGGCGCTAAGAGATTTTGTATTGTACAATAAATTTTAGGTTGGAAAGTAGAGCTGTTATTCACTGGTCTGTTCTTTTTGGCGGTTACTTACATTCATCTTTAACTCCTGAATTCCAGCATATATAACTAAAATTAAAGAGTTCAAACCCTGGTTATTATCTTAATTACAGTTTTTCTAAGATATTAATTACACCACAGAGATAAATAAAATAATGATATGGGGCTCAGTAAAAGCTTACACATATGGTAAAACCCTAACTTGGTATAAAAAAAATCAGAGAATGGCATTCTGAATTATTAGATCAACAATCAAAACTTTTGTTAGTAAAAGCTAAAACAAATCAAAATCATTTGGAGATGAAAAAGAAAGTAGAAGTATTAAATAATAAATACAATGAAATTCTAACACATAAACAATAGTTTAGCTTTAGAAAAACTCAAAATTAATACCTTGGCCATTTCTCCCAAATATCTACATAATTTATCTACATGAATCAGAATACAATCAAAAGCTAATAACATTAAAAGTATCATTCATGAAAAGAAAAGGAAAAATGTATCAGATATAGGTGACATTCTTGATGCCTATAGAAATCACTAAATGGAACATTTCCAAAAAGAAAATATACATATTGATCAATTAAATCTAGATGAAAATGTTCTAATATAAAAAAAAAAATACCAGAAAAATTAACACTAGATCTGCAAGCACCCATATCATACAAAGAAATTACAGATACAATAAAACTGGGTAAAAATAATAAAGCTCCATGTATAGATGGCATAATTATGGAAATATATAAACTTTTTCTTTCAAAGATACTACTCCTCTTCCATAAAACTCTATTAGAAATTCAGTGACAAGCTTTAATACCACCCTCTTGGAGATATTCCTTAATCATACCAATCCTAAAGGAAAACAAATCCCCAAACCTCTGTACCTCATATAGACCTATATCCTTATTAAATAATGACTATAAGATATTTATGACAATATTAACTAACAGAATGAAAATACCACTATCCAACACAATAAATAATGATCAAACTGGATTTATATATCATAGATACACACATGACAATATCAAAAGGATAATTTCTCTTATAGATTATGTTAATAAAGAAAATAAAAAAACACTCATAATTGGCTTAGATATAGAGAAACCCATTGATTGCCTAAATTGGGACTATTTATTCAAAATCCTAATTATATTTGAATTTCCTGCATCCTTTGTTCATCTCCTAAAGAATACATATACAAATAATTTAGTGTATGTCAAGTTAGGTCCCTTTACCTCTGAATCTATACATATAACAAAAGGCACTAAACAAGGATGTCCCATGTCACCGATTCTATTTCCTCTGGCTATTGAAATATTGGCAGATTCAATTCGTAACATTATAAAAATCAAAGGAACAGATGTTTATAAACAATACAATTCTAAAGCAATGCTATTTGCTGATGATATATTACTAACATTATTTAATATAAAAGAGACATTACAAGAATTAGCTATCTTAATGGACAAATTTCACATGACTTCAGGACTCCATTTCAATAAATCATTATCAAAATTTTTATTTTTAAATAAAAATAAAGAACTGCAGACTAAGGGGGAATACATGATAGGGAAACAAGAATCTACCTTAAAATATCTGGGACTTGAGTTATGCAAGGATAATAATGAATTAGTCTCAAAAATCTACAATAATATCATCAATACAATTAAAATCTCTGTGGAAAAATGGAACAAAATAATATTAACATTTGAAGATAGACTACAGTTAATAGAAATGGTTTTACTGCCCAAGAACCTTTATGTAACCTCGACAATACAACTGTTACCAGAAAGGAATATACTTAAAGAAATAAATTCATGCCTAAAAAACTTTTTATGGTTTCTCAACAGAAACAGAATAGCTTTAATACATCATATCAGACCATGGAAACAGGGAGGATTAAACTTTCTTGATATAGAAATATATATAAAAGCATCCATATGTTAAACAAGCTCAGATTAGATAAGTCCAAATTACTCTGCAAATTGGAAAGCATTACTAACTGTAATATCAATAAATGAATTTGATTTACAAAACAAATTTCAAATAGCAGATAAAAACAATTTGCCATGGCACATATGTATTAGTATGCAATATAACATAACTAAACCCACTAAAAATCATATGATTAATTATTACATTGACTAATTTAGGAAAATTATTAATGCAAATACATATTTAAAAATCTGGTTTGATCTTTTAATACCATTTCTAGTCACACAGAACTTTCCACATAAAATATATAGAGAAAATATTAATTACTCAGAACAGAAAGGATTTGTTTGTTGGCCCAAATGTATCAAAGAACTAAAAGTTTTAGATATGCAAGAAATAAAAACAACATGCAAAATTCCACAACAGGATGGACTAACTTTAGAAAGTATTTTATCACATTCGCAAGATTTAAGTAGAATAATTAACAGTTCTTCATTTAAAGAAATAACTACATTTACAAAATGCATACATGAAATCATATGACTTTGACATGGGAAATAGTAATTCAAAATTTTACAAAATATTGATAAACTATAAAACAACACCCAAAACCTCATATTGGAAATATATAACAAAAGGACACTCATTATATTTAACTGAAGATATTAAAACAAATATCTTATTAGCGATAAAATATACATCCTTTACACAATACTGGAAAGTTTTTAATGGGAAATGCTTGCACAGAGCATTCTTAACCCCAGACAGAATCAGTAAAATTAGTTTTTCCATAAAAGGAATATGTTGGATATGTGAGCAAGTACACAGTGCAGATTGGAACCACATTTTCTTTGTTTGTGTTAAAATTAAGCTATTTTGGAATTATATTAATAACTTTCTACAAGCTTTATTTAATGAATCATTTTATTTATAAGCTCTTGTATTATTAAATGTGAGCGAATGTTCTCATAATAATAGGTCAAACATGTATCTATTATGGACTATACTTGCAATTTCAAGGAAGTGTATAATAAGAAGATGGAATACAAACACAATACCAACTTTGGAAGACTTCTACAGCCTACTGAAGACCACAGCATTATTGGAAATTAAAATTAAAGAACTAAGAATTTATCCAAAACCATTTATCAACAACCCTTGGGGTAAAGTCTTATTGTTGATTGACACTATACAATAATTGATCAGACACTCTGATAATGGATTGGTCATACTATAAAGTAACTGTATACATTAAGATCTGTTATAGTGTCAGACTAATATAAATAGTGTACATAGTTATTTATAATGTTATGTATAAATACTATGGAATACATTCAGATGTGTTTGAAAAATAAAATAAAATTTTGAGAAATTTCCACCACTCAGCTATCTGTGTCACTGGCATTTAATCACACCACCTGCATTTGTTGAAGAAACTGCATTCAATCAAGCACAAGGGAACCGTTACACCATGTATACAATTTTACTATAAGACAGTGGTAATTTCATCCCTTTACCTAATGCGTCTTTATTCTCCTTTATAATATTTTTCATGGTGCTTTTATCTGTTTATTTTCCAAGTTCTAATCAAATGTAGTAAACTTTCCTTATACCAGTGTATTCATGCGATATCCTACATACTTATATCCTATACTTTTCATCATTTTTTTGTCTCCATATCTGCCTGACTACTGAACTGCCAATACTTCCTCTTGACATGTCTCTCAACCTCTTAACACATGAAATCTGGACAAAGCCTAAAATAATGGGAGGACAAAGGCTCAAAAATAGGAACAGATTTTAAATATTGCTTTTATAATCTTAGAAGATTGCTAGAATAATAGGATTTATGTTGGCATGCATTTTCTGAGGGATACAAAGTCTGAAATTTAATTGTATGTTATTTTATAGTGACTTCAATCATCAGTAATTTGGCAGAAAACCACAAATTTAAGGAGGAACAAACCAAAAATATGAGGTGAAAATCTGGACAGTTGACAGGTATTCTTCCTAATCATTTGCCAACACCAGCAAAAGTAATCCATGGTGTAACCATAAGACAAACAAGAGGAATGTTTCTGCTTAGCCTTAGCACCACCCTTGGTGGCAGATATGGGCATCTTTATCATTGCTGGGTTATCCTCTGCCCTCCCATGGGATGGCCTTAGTCAGTAGGTTGTGATTCCCAAGCATATATCCCCCAGTCCTAAACCACTGGCCACAGCCCATATGTTCAGCTGTCTGAAGCCACATATATCTTTCCTCCAGGGTGGTTGAGATGCCATAAGCTACTCACTCCCACTCCCCCCTTCCTGGTTCTACCAGCACCTGAGCTGCTACACAAACCCAGGTTATCTAGATTGCAGTCAGGACTTTATTCCTCTATGCCACAAAGCTGGATTCTTATATCCATCATATCCTCTTCATTTACTGGCAGGCCTCATTTATTTTGCTCCCCTTTAAAATTGTATTATTCTTTCAGTATTTTCTTCATTTTTTTATTATTAAAGCCAAATCATCTGCATACATTTGAACTACTGGATATTATATTATTTATTTCTTTTGAAGTTTATAACCTGTTAGCCATTTAATTGTTTTCAACGTACTCACTCTACACAAAGCAAAAACAAGTAGTTAAAGAGCATAACTGCTTGTTTCACCTGATAATTTTGAATATGTCTCTTATCTACCCAATCGCCATCGACTTACAATATGATGCTTCACAGACTTGTTTTTACAAGATCTGAAAAGTATGTTTTTCCTCCAGCTTGTATATGATGCTGAAAATTGCCAAATATTTTCCTGGTATATTCTCCCATATCACATCTTTGTTCCACATCTCTACAGCCTGATGCCTTCTTAATTATTAACTCATTCATATCTGCAGGCAGTCACATTGATAAAGTGTGAAATGCACAGGGTGGGCAGCAATTACCTGTAAATCTGAATGGAAAAATGTTTAAGCATTAAAGCAAATGCTTCAAAGGGAACAAGTTATTTTGTTTTATTTATTTATTTATTTTTGCTTTAATTTCTCAGTTTAACTAACTTCTCATGTTTAAACTGTTTAACTGTTGCATGGTTTGCTGCACATTTAGTACCACAATTAAGCTAATTTGAAACAAGAGAGTTCTTTGAGGTTTGCCTTTGATCACTATTTAAGATTTATATCATTGCAATATAGCAAACATTCTTTTCCATAGTTTCCAGCTCTTTATTCATAATAGACAAAACTATGATGACGATTTTGATACACATTTCCTTTTCTCCTGTGCTCAGTGTGCTTTTTCTTCAACCTGTCTCATACTGTGGTATTCATACATTATCCTCTTCTGCTACTTTGTCTTTACTTTGACAATTTCATTCTAATGTTTGTTCAAAGCATGGCGACTTTCTTGTTTTACATTAAAAATACAGCAAAATGCACAAAATGAACTGCAATATTTTAATGTTTTTTTTTCTTGTTTACTCTCTAATTTTCTGTGGCTTGCTTCTTTTCTCATCTCAATATGTCTTCCATTTATATAGCATTTCTACTTATGTCTGTCTCCTCTGTGTTCTCTGTTGATTTTTGTATGATAACCACCTTTTCCTTCCTTTACTTAACTCAAACTTGATGCAGCTTTGATGACAGTTACAACTACTGTGGCCAAATTTGCAACATGTAATGCATCAGCCCCAAAAGTAATGCATCATCCCTCAATTATTTTATTTTATTCTGGGTAAGTAGCCTGGTGTTTGAATTTGTTAAGTCATATCCCAGGCAATTTGGCATGAGCATAACAGATAATCATTTACAGAATAAATAGACAGTGAAAACTTAGCAAGGAAAATGTACAACATCAGAAGTAATTTAAAAAGATCAAATGCAAAATACAAAAAAGCAAAATAAATTTGCTAGCAATTTACAGTATGTAATATATTCAATTAGGTAAATAATGAAAAAAAAAAACAAGCAAAATAGCATACAGCAAAATGTTTTATATATATATATATATATATATATATATATATATATATATATATATATAAATAAAACATCTGAGTCTAGATTAAAAGGCAACTTGTTGAAAAGGTATAATGTTAAGACAAAGTTAAGACCAACTACTTTGTTAGAAGATAAACTACCAACTGAATTTCTGAAAATACACGCTGAAGCTATAGCCTACCCTGTAACAATTCTTATAAACTGATCTATAACTGAAAGTCTAGTCCCAGATGTCTGGAAAATAACTTACATAATCGCACTCCACAAAGGAGGATCATCTAAAGAAATATCAAATTATCACCCCATTGCCATCCTCTCCCCTCTAGCCAAAATATTAAAAAGGTGCCTCCATCTACAAATCATGGAGCACCTTAACACCCACAAACTCCTTACTAATACTCACCATGGTTTTTGACCCTCTCATAGCACCACTACTGCTCTCCTGTCATTCACAGAAACTGTAAATAAATATAGAAACAATGATGATTTTGTATCAGCTCTCTTTCTAGATCTCTCCAAGGCATTTGACATGATAGGACATGATAAACTCATCAAGGTCCTCTCTACATTCAGTCTATCTGCATTCACTATTTTTTGGTTTCAGTTATTTAATTGGGAGAAATCAGGCAGTACAGTGGAACTGTGATATTTCTCCTCTACTCCCAGTATCATGAGGCATTCCCCAAGGCTCTATCCTGGGACCGCT